>NC_088922.1:19437500-19650000 GCF_038396675.1 Hydra vulgaris
CATTCGAATTTTGTTAACCAATCTAAAGTGTAAGAAAATGAAACAACCCGCGCAACCTAAAATCATAACTAAAAATCAAGTAATATTTGAAAGTAGAAAAAAACACATATATATATCGCCTGCAAAAACGTAAAGATTTATATATAATTTATATATATATACCTATATATTAGTAGTAGAAAATCACTTAACAAAAATTTTTTCCATTTAACACTGTGTTTCATCAACAAAGATTCATCAGAAATGCTTTGTTGATGAAACACAGTGTTAAATGGAAAAAATTTTTGTTAAGTGATTTTCTACTACTAATATAATTGCTCTGTTCTTTTAAGAACATTGAGCACTCTATTGTGTAGAATACTTTTTAAAGTTGTTTAAATATATATATACCTATATATATATATACCTATATATATATATATATATATATATATATATAGGTATGTGGATTGAAATTTTTAAATTATTCAAGTAATAGTTATATAACATTAGAAAGAGCTTCAATAGAATATTTTAATGGTGAAAAAATAATTAAAAATGAACAATTCTACAAAAAGTTATAAAGTAACAAGTTTTGATATTTTTTTAAATATTTATTCGTTGAAGAAACTGTGGTCAAAATTTAGTTTTTATATATGTAAGTTATTATAACTTCTTCAATTCTTATCTCAATACATAAAACTTGGTATCAAAAAGTAGGTGTAATGTTAGGCCAAAAATTTATGTCAGCTTCTTATCATTGGGTGTATCTTGGGGGATAGATAGGGTGCAGAACCACCGCCTTAACCGTAAAAATATCATTTTTTTTTTCATAAAAAAGTATTTTTTTACAATGTTTTTAATTTTTTCATACAATAATACTAATATACTCATTATACTTGCACTTTTTGGAAAGATAAAATTGTTGATTTAGGCATAAACGCAAAGGAGGGGTCATACTTTTTATATCTTTGAAATCTAAAACCGTTTAAAGTTTTTTTTATGTATTACTATATTTTATGAAACATAAATAATTCTTTTTTTCGAAAAAGAAGTTATTCACATTTAGCCAGGTGAAGGGCAATAAAAGATGCTTAAAAAAGTGTTTAAATATAATATGACATAAAAATTTAAAACAATTGTCATACTTTCATTGTTTTAATGATGTCTTTTAAAGTTCAGACAAAATAACTATAATTGAAAGTATTAATAAGTTTTAATAAGTTTTGTAATAATGATGTTGTAACTATGCTTTGGGGTGAAGTTTAAATTAGTTTTAACCTGTTAAAAGTTCGTAATTATGGCTTTATGAGTTTATTGTAATTAACTATAAACTATATAAAAAGGGTTTAATTTTTTATTTGCAGTTAATAGTAAAATTAATTTTTTATAAAGATAATAAGCTTACTATGACTACTTCAAAAACAAGACTTTCTGTGGAAACAAAGTCTATGGAAACTCATTTAGCCTGAAGTAAGGATCTTCTTCCATCAGAAGTTCCGACTTTAAGAGATATCTTGAGAAAAGGTCTCCTAATCCTTTCAAGAAGAATATGTTAACAGGTAATATATCAAGACACTCAAAATTTATCATGAAACAAAATATACATCGAAATAGCTTCTCACTCATGATATTAATTGTTTTTGTTGATAGAAGGAATATATCAGTGAGAGACCTCTCTCGGCTACTAGCCGACATTGTTCTTCAACAGTGGATGAAAGCAAATGCTCTTTTCAAACCTCCGGTGGTTGTTAAAAAGAAAACTTTGGTAGAGAAAATTGAATTATCCCAGAACACGATCAGAGATATAGCACATGGGAAAGCTACTAAGACACACAAGTCTTTTTAGGAATCAAAACTGGATCAGTTATTAGATTTCACATGTAGCAAGTGCAAAAGTGTATTATGTAATAAGTATTGTTTGAAAAATTATTCTTGTGACAATCAAGTACATAGGTTGAACTTTCTTAGCTTATTGCCCAAAAGGAAAAAAAAAGGATCTATTTTAAAGTACAAGATGGGTTTAAACGATACTAAAGAGACTGCCAGGCAGATTTTGCTAGAGGAAAAAAAAATGAAGAGGAAGTCTGGAGAAGAGAAGAAATTAGAAATTTAAAAAAAATAAACAGATAATGACAGTTCTGTTGAATGTTTTTTTAAGGATGATTCAGATTTCAATGAGGAAAAGTTTTCGAAAAATCCACTTCAAAACAATAATTGGAAAAAAAACTACATGTTAATCATTCGCACTCCAGAAGTTTCAACAAGGTATAATATTTCACCAACTGCAATGTCAGCTGTGGTTACATCCTTTCTTATAGACCTTTTTGAAGCTAAGTATTTGACACCTGATATGTCCTACTTAGCAGTTGATCCTATGAAAGAAAGAAGAGCAAAGGAAGCAATAATGGAAAGAGTAAGAAAAAAGAATAATCGATAAAGAACCAATTAAAGGTTTGTTTATTGATGGAAGAAAGGATTTAACTTTAGTGTTGGAACAGAACCCTCTAACAAATAAATTTCACATGAGGACTATAAAGGAAGAACATATAGCTGTGACCTGTGAGTCTAATGGAAGACACCTTATTCATTACACTTCTGCTAAACCATACCACCAAGCAAATCAGCCAAAGAAGCAGCATATGCTCTTTACATTTAGATGGTTCCAAGGGAAATCAATGAGTCCTTAGAAGTCATAGGAGGGGATTCTACAAACTCCATGACAGGTTCAGGAAAATTCGTTGGAGGAAATTATTCTGGTCCATTTGTATTTCTGGTCCATCTGCATTATTATGAATTACCATTGAGGCATATAATCGTTGAACTGGATGGCCCAACTAATTCAAAGGATAGTTTTACTGGCTCCATTGGTAAGGCTCTATCTAAAATTAACGACATAAAAAGACTTGAAATGTTTGAACCTATAGAACAGCTGGAACCTTTGATTGAATTTCCGGAAAAAGTTCTCAAAATAATGTGAACAGATGCAGCTCTCTGTTATAAGTTGGTACAATGTTTGTCCTCAGGCAAGATGGACATACATCTTTCTAAAGCAAAGTGTGGAAATATTTGTCACATCAGATGGCTTACCACAGCAGAAGCTATCATTTTCCTCTATATGAGTGATCACGTGTTTACTGGTGATGTTCTTCAAAAGTTTTTTTTAATCGTCAAATGGGTAGCTCAAGTATATTTCCACATGTGTATAAAATCAAAGTGAAACACAGTATTGGAGATGGTCCAGGTCACATAGTTACACTGTTGTGATTGCTGAAAAGACTAGATAATGAAGTTCAAAATAATTCCACACAATACATTCAAAATGGTGCATATTTTGCCCACTCGGAATCCCTGATTTTAACTCTTTTATTAAGCTCAGATGAAGAATCGAGAACATTTGCCATTAAAACAATTAAAGATATAAGGAAAACCTTGCAGTTTGGAAACACAGCTGTAAGGTCACGAAAAAAAGGCTTTGTTCAATACAGAAGCTTTATCTATCAAAGAGCTAATAGGTTGGGAAAAGAAAATAATATCGGAACCAGTGTTTACATGCCAAATCTCTACATATGATCTTAACATATATCTGGTTTGAAAAGAGAGACGGTTTTGTGAGAGCAAGAATGAAAAATAGAAAAACTTTACCCAAGCTTTATTCAAAAAAAGGTTTTAGTAGTCTTTTTTTAACAAAATTATAAACAAAAAAATAATTAAAGATAAAACATTTCAAACAACAAATTGACTCTTTAAAAAGTATATTATTCTCCATAGGATTGCGCTCTAGATAAGACAATTGTTGTATTTTGATTTGCTATTGGTGTTCATCTATTTAGAAAAGTTCGAATAAAAGCAACTAAAAATGTTAAATTTGAATAAATTAAAATTAATTTGCTTTTTTATGATTTTAAGCTAAAAAAAAAAGCAAAGAAATCTACCATATCTATCAAATCAAAACTATCAACTTTTTTCAAATGCCCTTTGCCCCGCTGAAATTTTTTTTCAAAAAAAAAAAAATTATTCACGTCTCATATATGGTAATATATAAAAAAATCTACACAGTTTCAGATTTTAAAAGTATGACCCACCCTTGATTTATGCCTAAAATCAACAATTTCACCAAAAAGTGCAATCCTGCATAGGTAAAAATTAATTTTTTTCAATATTTTTTCTCCCTAAGTTATTATTCACATATAGTGCACCATAAAAATGATCTGCCAAATTGAAAATCGAAAAATTTTGAAAGTATGATGTACCCTAATATATATGTATATATTTAAATTTTAGATAATTTTTTGTACTTTTTAGTTTTTTTTTAATTTCAAATTTAAATTTTTTTTACAATATGAATTTTTTTAGCTGAAAAAAATAAAAATAAAAAAAGCATAAACTTGTTATTTTTTCTGAAATGCCAATATCTAAAACTTACAAACGTTATGCACCATTATGTTCTTTTGGAGTCATAGGTAGTGGGAGGAGCAATGTTATTATTGTTAATCCATCACAAACAGCAAACTCAAATATTTATGGCGCTTCTGCTGTGTTGGAAAATGTTTGCATATGGGATATGCGAAAAGCTGAAATGGTAATATTTTTGATTTTAAAATTACTTTTGTTAATTTTGATGATAAACCAAATTTTTATTTTTTATGTTTATAATTTTAAAACTTTTCTAATATTTTTTGTAAAATTTAACATTAAAAAAGTTTTATTAAAAATTTTACACAATTTTACAATCTATTTTATAAGTTAATATAAATAACACAAGTTAATAAAAAATAGTAGTTTAAATTTTTTTTTAATCTGTTAATTAAATTAACTAGGTGATGATGCTAAAAGGAGTGAATGCAGAAGTAACAGCACTAGCAAAAGCTCCAGGAAATTCTTCTATGATTGCAGTAGGGTAAATAGTTTATCAAAATATTTAAATTATAAGTTATAGAATTTAAATAAAATTACAATGTAACTTGTATTATAAATTATTTAAAAAAAAAAAATATTATTTTAGTTACAGTGATGGCGCTATTAAAATGTGGAATTTGAAAACCAATATATCAGATATATCGTTCAGGTGTTTTTTATAATTGATTAGTAAATATAATTTGAATATATATATCTGTTACTACAAATTTATGTTAAGTACTAATATGATAAATACTAATATAATCTGCTGACCAGTGTAACATTCTGCTGACATTAATTTTTGAAAGGCTAACTTTAGCCCATATACTTATTCAGAAAAATAAAATTTAGATTCTAAAAAACAATTTTTTCTTTTTTTAACATATGTACATACTCTATAAGAATAATCTGGAAGTATAATCTGGTGTTGCAGAGGGGTCTAAATGCACAAATAGACAAAATAAATTTTTTTCAAGAAAGTCTATAAAAATTATTTATTCAGAAAGCCAGGTACATTTGTCAATAAATTAAAAAAAAAAAAAATAGTTTCTGGATACTTTCTAAATGATGGTATGCAATTTGGAAGTTGTGAATTTCCTAATTTTTTTTCATTAAAAGTGAGTAAATTAAAATGGTTATCATTTAAATTAATTTTAAAATTTACCATCATGAAAATTGCTAACTAGCTGATGTAAAAGTTGTTTTTAATTTGATATTGAATTGATATTTTTTAATGAGTTGATTAAAAATTTGCAAGTTTTTGAAATAAAAAATTTTTCTACTAGTTGTTACAAACCTACATAGCTTTGTTGTAAGTTTGCAAAAATCATATTAAATTTTGAGTTTTGTCAAAAGTGCTAACTTGCCTCTATTGTGCCGCAGATTTTAAAAATATTTAAGAGCGACAGAGGTAAGTTAGCACCTTTTTATTTATTTATTATTTATATTTATAATTTAAAAAAGGTAAACAGTAGTTATTTTTTCTCCTAAATATATTTGAATATTTTATTTTTGGTTAAAAATAAAAAACCCATTTTATTTTTATTTATTTTGTTTGTTATAATGTTTGCATTAAGTTTTAAATATTATTAATATATTTATTGTAAATATGTTAAATTTATTTTATTACATCAGGCATATGTATATATATATATATATATATATATATATATTTTTTTTTTTGTTATTCACCTCCTCAAGGCCTAGAAGGCCACTACAGATGAGGAGGCTACTTAATAGTGATTATAACCCTCTCTCAACTCTATAACTCCGAAACACGAACCTTGACGAACAAGGCCGCTGCGCAGAGAAGCAAGTTGAGTGCGGTACTACCAGGGATGTGGTGGGGATCGAACTCGGAACCTCTCGTTTTTAAAGCGAGCACTTTACCACTACACCACTACCGCATATTACATATATATATATATATATATATATATATATATATATATATATATATATATATATATATATATATATATATATATATATATATACCATTCCGCAAGAGTAATGGTTGTGACATTTTATAACTTTAAGCTAATAAAAATAAATCAAAGATTGAAATGACTTAAAACTTTCTAGAAATATGAAATACTATCATATAATTTAGTATGGAATTGTAACAGCATTAAAGTCTTGGACTTTTTTCAAAAATTGATTCTACATAGCATGGCAGTCATAAGGTTTTCTTTTTTTTCCACTTCTGAATAAAATAACTTTGTCAGGCTTAATGCAGCAAATTATGTTAAAAAATACACTTGATAACATCAAAGTTCTCAATTATGGTTTTTTTTTTATACTGGGTTTGTTTAATTTGGAGGATCAACCAAAGGATGGATTTTATTTATACTTTGTTACGTTACTAAATTTTTAATAGTTTTAATGCCCTTAATGCTTCCTGTTCTCAACATAGTTAAAAAAAATATTTTCAGATTTGATTTTTGTTTGATTTCTTTTATTGGAGTTAATAATAAATCGCTTGATTTTTTTGCTTGTTTTCTTTTCTTTGTGTTAATAACTGTTTCCTGATAACTTCTCTTTCTTTCTTTTTCCATCAACACTTTTCTGTTTCTTGTTCTATAAGTTTTCAATCTCGCAGCATCTGATTTAGGCATTTAAAATACAATTTATTAAAAAAAACACCAAATGCTATAAATAAAAAACCACAAAATCAAATGAACAAAAATGTTTAATTTTAAAAATATTGCTTTTTAGCTGAAAGTTTTTATTTCTCATCAAATAATAATTTCTTTACATCAATTATTTGAAATAAATGACTTATATTTTAATAAAGAAATAAGAAATACTTTATAATGAGTAAACAAGCTGCAGATGAAACAATAAGCGAAATTAATTGTTAACTTGGTTTCAATAATAAAATTGTCAGCGAAAAGTATTATAAAGTTAATTAGATTGTCTCTTATATCAGCAAAATATAAATTCTCACAATAAAAATATCTTATCAAACAAATTTTTTTATACCCACCTAATAGAAAATGTTTAAGCAAGAACTATCTGCAATGCAGGTACTAGTCTGTGTGTATGTATAATATTATGTTACATATATATGTTTTTAGTGGGCATAAATCAGCTGTTACATGTTTATCTTTTGATATCACTGGCACAAAACTTGTCTCAGGGTCAAATGTAAGTATAAATCAAATGCTTTTTATATAACTTTAGTTTTTATATTTTTTCATATTTTTATTACATATATTTTTTTGTTCATTTTATTTTTTCCTTAATAGACAGCAAAAAAATAATGATTATAATAATGATATTATAAACAGTTTGTAAGAGTACTAGCATAATAAGTGAGTAATAATATTTATAATATATATTAAATATATATTATATATAGTAGATAGTTATTGTTATATATTTGTTGTACATTAAATAATTATATATATTTAGTGGTTATTATTAATATATAACAATTATTAAATATCAATAATTATTATATATCAAATAAATATTCTATTAGTTGAATTAATTTGGTAAAAAACAAAATAATAAAAAACAATATTTGATGAAATTATTTTCTAAAGACAAATGTTTTTTTTAAAGGATACTGATGTAATTGTTTGGGATATTGTTGGTGAGACAGGTCTTTATAGGTAAATTTTTGTTTTGTTTTTGTGAAAGCTTTTTAATCAAAAATCAGAGACCCATTAAAGTTGTATTTGATAAGGTAAAGCATTTGTAGGAGGAAAGGTAAATAAGTATTAACAAAGTAATCACTGTTGCATTATTATGTTGTCACTGTTATCAAGTAGCCAATACTGTTATGTTGTCAAGTAGCCAATACTGTACCATAGATAAGTTGAGTCTCATTTCTAAAGTAAAAATAGGAATTATCTTTTTTGATAATTATAATGAAAAAATAATTTTATTTTATTATACTTTAAGTATAGTTTGGTATCATTGCAATCTTTATTCTCAAATGTTTGAAATATATAATTAAAGGGTGCAAAGTTTGGAATATATTTCAATTAAAATAACAATGATATAAATAAAAAACCAAATAGTTTTTAAAAATTTGAAATTTAATAGTGTGCTTGTTTGTTGTAGTAATAATACTGTCACATTAATAATCTAAATTCTTTATAAAATTTTAGGTTAAAAGGTCACAAAGGAATGGTGACAAGTTGTCAATTTATGACAACACAAAATGTTCTTATAACAAGGTAACTATTTTTTGGAATAATTTGTTCTTTATTATAAGTTAATGTAAAAATTATATTTATAAATCTTATCTTGAATAAAATCTCTAAGCTGCTCTTGCAGCCAACCTTTAACCATTGTCACATTGTCGTAATGTTGCTTCTCTTTCTCTTTTTAATAAATACTATAATTGGCGCTGTTCTAAAGAGCTAGCGGCTTATGTACCATCTACTACCATCTTTATTTATGCGTCTTCTGTACCATCTACTACCATCTTGTTTATTTACAAGAATGACATCATTAATAGATTTGGCTGCCTTAATTTGTGCCTAAAATTTTTAATTTTTATTGCATATCACATTCCTTGGAAATCCAAGTTTAATATTAAATTCGAACTTAAATATGTCATGGTAAAGCCAGTATTTTGTAATCATTAGGTGTAAGATCTGGATCTCCCTTTAAAATTAGAGACGCATTTCTGCCACAGTCAGTGATGAATCGCGATATTTTTTATGTTTGTTTTTTGATTGGCTGTAGTGGCTTTCATGTGCTGGAAACAGTCTATTGTGATCACAAACACGATTTCTAATTTTTTTAATTAATTTTTTTGTGGTTTTGATGTTTACCCCGGCCATCTTCAATGGGAGCAGTAAAGTTAAGAATTTTTCCTAGATTTTTTTACCCTGTGCATAGCAAGAAATGCTGTCTCAAAACAGTTTGGTCTATTGAAGTGACTGAATAGAAGAAACTGATTAGTTCTTTGCAAATTTCTTTTCTAGACCTTCGACAAATACTATTGACGGGGGTTTAATTTATGTAACCCTGCAGATATGCATTTTATATATCTACAGAGTTGATAAGAGCAGAAAATGCAGAAAAAAGCTGTTCTTTCTCAATATCTGTGAATTTAGTAAAACATCTACAACGACATTCAATTATGGCAGGCTTCCTTGATGACTTCAGCTTTTTACCATAAGATGTGTGAGCTTCTATTAAAATAAAAAAACCTGAATAAGTTATCCATGTTTGGTAATTTTATTTATTGCATATTATTAATTTATTGTCAGTAGAGACTTTTTAAGATTGCCGCCCCATGCGAAACCCTCAGTTGATGCAGCGGAACTCCCTTGCAGCAGCAGACTATAAGTCAGTTGATATATTTACTAAAGCCAATAAATATTCTAAAATCCTCTACATCAACTATATTTATATATATATATATATATATATATATATATATATATATATATATATATATATATATAAATATATATATAAATATAAATCCGTCTTTTTTTCAAAGTTATGAGCTAGTTTTAAAAGCTGCTTGGTGGCAAAGCTAAAATAAGAAGTTCTTGACCAAAATTGAGAACATAAGTACTATTTGTCCATAAAATTGTATCATTCTTATTTTTGGCTTATTTAAAGGGGGGCATAGGTCATTTTTAAATGTTGTAATTTATCCTGTACACCAGGTTTAACCATATTTAAATATTTTTAACTAGTGTGTGCTTTATCCAATCAATCCAAAACATTTTATATAAATAATTGACTTAAAAATTTTATTTTTAATAAGACTTGTCAATTAAATCTAAGATTGTTTTAAACAATTAATTTTTAGTTCCAAAGATATGCTTGTCAAGTTTTGGGATTTAGATACTCAACATTGCTTTCTTACCCTTGTTGGACACAAAAGTGAAGTATGAACTTTTTTTACTGTAGTTATATTAACAGTAGTTTAAAAAAGTAAACAATAAATAAACAGTATTAAAGTAAACAAAAATAATCATTCATAATGTTATTATTTATTATTTTATATTATTTATTTTATATGTTTAATGTAGTTTAATGGTTTGAAGGTTCATTTAAACAAACAATAAAATATTAAGTAATAGCAGTGTAACCTTGGGTTTTGTCCAGTTGTCTCAGGCAACAAAAACATTGCTAACATCTATCTTTAGTAGACTTTATTGCTAATTAATAAACCATAAAAATGAAGGTTTTTACAGATTATTTAAAAACATGGCTTTATTAGTAAATTCTAGATAGTAACTAATAATTGAATAGTGGCTGGCTAGGGTTGCTATTTTATTATAAATTTAAGTTCTTGTTTCAGGGATAAGGATAAATTGTCTCTTATGCCTGGACAACCATAATGTTACACCTCTGAGATATATAATTTGATATAAATATAATAATAAAAAGTAGAATTAGTTAATAATAGTCTTTTTATAAGCAAACTAGTAAGTCACGTATAAACCCATGATTCATATAATGTAAGTTACATGAGTTATGGATACATGAATATATATATATATATATATATATATATATATATATATATATATATATATATATATATATATATATATATATATTCACATTCATGTACCCATAACTCATGTAATTTACATTATATGAATCATGGGTTATTTTTTTCTAAATTAAAGGTAAACAAATGTAAAAGTGAAAGCAGTAAGACTTTACAAGTTTGGAAATTAATGACAGGTTGACAAAATTATTTACAAATAACATTAAATAAAAATAAAAAACACTAAAATCAACTTTTGAATAATAGTTTAATAAACTTTTTATTTATATGAATAAATAATAAAAACTTTTTTCTTCTTTAAAGAAATGTTAAAAAGGTTTCTTTTCTTTTTTTTTAATTTTTCAATAATTAGTTTTTTTAGTTTTATATAATTTATTGATTTATTCTCCCTGTAACAATTTCTTGTTTGCAATATTATAAATTGTTATGCCCTAACATACAATATTTCTATGTTAGGGTATAGCAATTTGCTTTACATTACTATTGGTAATTATTGGTTTTACCATACTATTGTTAATATTAATAATTTGATTTGGAAAGTAACCTACTTTAATGCAAAGAAATTTTATTAAATTTATTCTCACATGACTAAATAAGAACTTTTAGAATATGTGTAGCTGATAAAAATTTTATAAAATAAATGCTGTTAATTACACTTTTGTATGGTTAAACAATACAAAACAATTTTTTAAAAACAATTTTAAAAGATAATTATTTTATCAATCAAATAAAGATAATAACCATTTAATAACATTAAAACACAAAACTAATTTATACAATAGACATGCTTAAAATATCGAAAAGATTTTATTCATTTTTTATTGTGTATTTTGCAAAAATTAGAAAATAAAATAACTAAGCAAATTGTTTAGTACTAAAACTGCAAAGTTAATTTTTGTTGGTATACATTTATTTTTTTAATCAAAAAAATTTAGTCCAAACATTTTTTGTTAATTGTTCTCTTTAATATGAACACAAAATGTCTTTGCACTTTGAGATCCTTTTAAAGGTATGGCCACCATGCTTGTATTAAAAATTCATTATGTTTAATTTTAGTTATTCTTTTAGTATATATAAAAAACACTCACAATATATAAATATAAATACAAATGTCAGCAAATAAATTGCTCATCTCAAAAAATATTTGGCTCAAAGGGTTTACCACAAAACATAGAAACAAGGTCAGCAGATACAGCTTTAGCACCTAAAATACATATAATTTAAAAAGCTGCTACCAAATACAGCTTTAGTACCTAAAATACATATAATTTAAAAAGCTGCTACCAAATACAGCTTTAGTACCTAAAATACATATAATTTAAAAAGCTGCTACCAAATACAGCTTCAGCACCTAAAGTACATATAATTTAAAAAGCTGCTACCAAATGCAGCTTTAGCACCTAAAATACATAATAATTTAAGAACTGGTTTAAATAGGTATAACAAGCATTTTTTAATTGTTGGCCTGTTGGTTAACAATAAAAAATTTGTCATTTCTAATTGTTATTTTTCTGACTTTGTTTTGTTTTATAATGTATTATTTTTGAATCCAGGTTTGGCAAACTTGTCTATTAAATGATGAAACTCGACTTATAACAGGTTGTGGCGATTCAGAATTAAGAGTTTACAAACTTATATCTGAAGAAAATAAAGAGGTTTTTATTTCTTGCTATTGTTGATCATGAAACTGTAAAAATATATAATTTTTATTTTTATTTTTTTTTCCAGTTACTTTAATCATTCATGTTATTCGTCACATTTATAGTTATTGTTAATTTTAAATTTTACTTCACTATAATGGTATTTGCTGAAACAATATTTCATTTGTAGGTACCTCTGAGTTGTGAATTGATTGGTTCGATTATTCACCAAGGAAAAGGAAGAATAACCACTTTAAAAACAGATGCTTCTCGAAGGTTTTTAGTGTGTCATGTAAGTTTTTATTAAATTAAAACTTCTATAAACCAACATAAATGTATTCAAAAATTAACAAATAAGTTATGCAATAATTGGCTTTAACTTATTTACTGTTTAATATAATAATATCTTGCTGTTAAATGTAATAAATTATATATATATTTATATTTATATAGTTTATATTACTGTTAAATATGAATTATATATATTTAGTTATATTACTGTTAAATGTAATAAATAACATATATTTAGTTAATAAATATAATATATTAGCAATTACTAATGTTCATACACTTTGCTCTGTTACTAGATTCTTTCAATTTAGATTTTAAATCTCTTTCTATAATATATCAAGACCAATAAATGTTTTATTGGTCTTGATCCTAGAAACATTTTTTTTTTTTTTTGGTTTTTAGAGAATATTATATTTAAAAAGTTGAATAACATTTTGTATGTTTAAAGACTCATTTTAGCCTAAGAAAAAAAAAATAGTTTTTGAATAATTAGTTGTCAACTTTTTAAACAGAAAGAACACAGTACAAGGTACACAGTGAAGTAACTCATTTTGGAGTTAATATATAGTTTAAACACTAGGAGAGTTTGAGAGAAAATGTGTAATCCATAAGAGTGAAAGAGGCATAAACATAAAATTTAAAAAAAATAAAATTAAGTGTTAAGTAGATACAATTTCTTCGATTTTTTTGTATTGTAGCGTGTTTTAATTAAATTTAAAGAATTACTCAGTAACCATTATTTAAAAAATCACTGGCTGGGATTTACCAATGAAACAGAATTATCATCTGTTGGCGTTGCAGCGTTTAGATGTGATGAGAAAAACACCATGAAAATTGGTTAATGGAACTGGCTATAGGAGGAATTTTAGCTGAAAAAATTATTTGAGTGATTAATATACAGAGCGTAGAGGAAGGATTAGAATACCATTTACTTTCCTCAATTTTAAAACCAGCCGTTTAGAGTTTTATTTTTTTCTCTGTTAATTTAACAGAGAGATGTGAATACGGCTGCTGCATGGTGTTCATGGTGCAGAGTATAAAAAATAGTTCATGGTAGCAATAATCAATAGTTATAGTAGCTACCAGTGGTGGATCTAGGGTATATCTAGTACGTCTGCAGTGGTGGATCTAGGGTACATCTAGTACGTCTGCAGGCGTACCCAAAAATAAAATTGAGGTTAAAGTAATAATAAGTAAATAATATTTAATTAAAAGGATCAATGGGCGTCCCTAATATTATTTTATTGAACAATAAAAAGCATAAATTTTTATTTGTTTTGATAAAAAATCAAGATATTAATTTCTTTACTAATAACAATTTTTGGATGTCCCCAAAGTAGTACACCCTACGATAATCTGTAGGTGGAATAAGTTTTAATGATTAATACATGACAAAAAAAAACCAAAGGGCGTTCCAAACATATTTTTTTATTATTTATCTTTTTATCTAGTTTCATTTTCAACATTTAATTTGTAAGTATTTGATTTTATTTATAAAAAAACACTGTCAGACGTCCCTTAATACTTACACCTGGAAATATATAAGGTTTATTATGATATTTAAAGTGTTGCTTAATGTTAGATGTTAAAAGTGTTACTCAAAAATGTCACTTGATCATAAAGTTGAAAACATCATGCTACAAAATGACGAAACAAAATTAATCTCTTTGAAAGGTTTATTACAGAAAAATATAATTTCTTGTAAAGATATGTCTTGTCAACTCTTGTAAAGTATTTAGTTTTTTTAAAAAAAGTCAAGTGTTTGCAATATTTCCGTGTTAAAGCTGGTGATAAAATTCTTCAAGATCAACTTATTATCAAAAAAAAAAAAAATGCTTCTTACATATCTAAGACACCACATCATCAGGTAATAAAGTGTTTTGGAGAAGTTATTACTGACACTATAATAAAAAAAAAATTAATTTCGAACATTTTTCTATTTTTGCTTATGAAGCCTCTAACAGTTAAAGTAAAGAACAATTATTATTAATTATATGGTTTGTTGATTCAAAGTTCAATAAGAGAATTTATCAATTTTTTAGATTGCACAAATAGTGTTATTAGTAAAGGATCTTTTTATATTTATAGCGGGCATTGATATGATGGTGCTGGAGCAATCAATGGTCACACTAAAGGTTTGTCCTCTAGTAATTTAAATCTGAGTGAAAAAGCTACATATGCTCATTGCAACAGTCATAGACTTAGTTTAGCTATTTGTGCCTCATACAAAGTGCAATATGTCAACTATTTTTGGCACAAATTAATAAAGTGTCAAACTTTTACCTACCAGGCAACAAATGTTAGAGGAGCATATTGAAAGTATTGTTCCGTTGGCTGTTAACAAAAAAAATTTAAACCTTTTGCAGATCGCCTGCAAATTGGGTGGAAAAAGTTTACTTTTATTTTGGATACTTTTCAAGGACTTGGTTCCTACAAAAAATTTTCAGATTTCAGAAGTTCAATTTTTTTGTGACACAATTAGGACTCCATCATCTTTTAGTGACATTTATGGAACAGATTTACTGAATTTCTCATGCTTTACGTTGTGAGCTTCATTTATGCAAAGCCTTTTGGTTAAATTTAAAAAAAGATGATGTCCATTTTAATAATACTGAGTTGTTAAAAGTGATAAATTCTTCTGCTTGTGAAAACATTAAAAATTTACTTGCTACCTTTCCATTAACTTCATGTGAATGTGAGTGCACATTTTATTCACTTTGGCGCCTGAAAAAATTATATGTGAAGCAACATGGTACAGGATCACCACCCAAATGGTTTATCTTTGATAAATGTTTGTACAGAGTTATTAATAGATAAATAGTCATTGATAAGTTTGCTACTTGTATTCATAAATAAATTGTTTCAGCATTTAAACTAAGTTAAAATAAATATAAAATATGAAAAAAAATAACTTTTTAAATTTGATATATAGAAAATAAAAAGCATACAAAAAAAAGTCAAATTTTTTTTGTAACTAATAACAAAAGCCCGTCATTTTTGTTGCCATGCATCCTTATAAAACCTTATTTGGCATAAAGCAACTATTAGAATCCATTGTATTTTTAATTTGAGTTCAGATATATTGCTGTTTGCAATATATCTGAACTCAAATATATATATATGTTGCAAATAAAACCAATTCAAAAAAAAAACCAATTCAAAAAAAAAAAAATTTTTTTTTTTTTTTGAATTGGTTTTTTTTAGATTTCATGTATTTATCAGCTAAATCATCTAAATTTTTTAGTTTTTTCTTTTCTGCTGCTTTTTTCGTTAACCCCCACACATTTTCAATGGGGTTTAGATCCAGTGAATTAGCGGGCCAAAAAGAAACTTTCCATTTATGTTCTGTAAACCACTCAGAAACTTATAAGCAATGATGTTTTACCTTTGGAACTAATCTCCCCCCAAGCCATGAGACTCTGTTTGAATTTTGGTTTACCAATTTTCAGTTGTTTCTTTGCCCATCAACCTTCTCGAGTTCGAAATAACTCAAAACGACTCTCTTCACAAAGTACCCATTGATTCCATCTTGTCCTTAGGTGTTCTTCACACCATTTTAACCTATTTCCTTGTTAAACAGCAGTCAATAGGGGTTGATTTTTGGGAATGAAACTTAAGTACCCACTTCGGTTAAGATAACAAGCAATGGTTCTGGGAGCAACCTTGGGACTACCTTTTTTGATTAATTCAATTTGAATATCTTGGGCGGATCGTGTGTCATCTTTTTGAGCTAATTAAATCAATCGTTGTTGGTCCTTTAAATTAAGTTTTCTTGGTCTACCACTTCCTTTCTTTCTCTCCAAGATCATTCCTTCCCTTATTTTCTTTAAATATCCTGCAACTGTTGCCTTAGGTATCCCAGTAAATTTCATCAAAGACTTTAGGTCTTTATGACCCGCTTTAAAAAGACAGTCAACACTGATAACTTTATTTCTAAAATAAATATTTTTAGGTAAATCAGAAATAATAATGAACACATAGATTTTTTGATGAATATATATGCACCTGATAAATCAAAAAATGGGTTTCATGAAATACAAAAAAAGTCATTGTATGACTTGCCAAAAATTGTATAAACTCAAACAAAAGTTTTGCATACGCGGTCTCATTTTTTTTATCCAGAAGATATATATATATTTGTGTGTGTGTTTTTGTGTGTGTGTGTGTGTGTGTGTGTGTGTGTGTGTGTGTGTGTGTGTGTGTGTGTGTGTGTGTGTGTGCATATATATATATATACGCGCGTGTGTATATATATATATGTGTGTGTGTGTGTGTATATATATATATATATATATATATATATATATATATATATATATATATATATATATATATATATATATATATATATATGTATATGTGTACTCTTTAAGAGTGGATGGGGAGGGACTGAAAAAGTCAACCAATTAGCCCATATTACACAATATATATATATATATATATATATATATATATATATATGTGTATATATATATATATATATATATATATATATATATATATATATATATATATATATATATATATATATATATATATATATATATATTGTGTAATATGGGCTAATTGGTTGATTTTTGCAGTCCCTCCCCATCCACTGTTAAAGGAGGGGGGAGGGTAAGGGGGTTAGAAGCTGTTTAAAAAAATCAAATATACCCAAATCATTTCCTGGCTACTATAATAATCAAAAATTATATTTTATTATTTTGTTCTTAATATAAATTAAAAGTCTGAAAAAAATGTTTGTACTTGTGTTTTTAGGGCATTGACTCATCTTTAGAGTTGTTCAAAGTTTATTCAGAGAGTGAAGCTCAAGCTTCATTTGAAAAAAGAATTAAAAAAGCTCAAAAGAAACAAAGGTATTTTAGTTTTATCAAAATAAATTTGCACTAAGTTTGACTTCTAAGTTTAACATGCACTAAAATCAATTACTGTATTGTTACTGAAGTAAGGGTAGGTGGCACTTCAATGAAGTAAAGGTAGGTGGCACTTCAATGAAGTAAAGGTAGGTGGCACTTCAATGAAGTAAAGGTAGGTGACACTTCAATGAAGTAAGGGTAGGTGGCACTTCAATGAAGTAAGTGTTGGTGGTACTTCAATGATAAATCAATAATATAATAATAATCACCATAATACCATAAAATATTAGCTAAAAAAAGCTAGTATATAATACTAGGGTATATAATACATATATTAGATGATTCTGTATATATTTTCTATTTATATACAGGTATATTATATCCATATGAGTATGAATATAAACATTTTGAAATAATTTAAATCTGTTTATTCAAATCTTTTCCTCTACAATTTTTCTTTAACTTTAACACACACACACACATACACACACACCCACACACACACGCACATACACACACACACACTGCATAATAAAAGTTAAAAGAATTCTATTCGACTAACTCTTTATTTATTGTTTTTATTCATAAAAATAATAACATTAACAAATTAAAACACTTTTTAAAAGATCAAAAATACAAACTGTTACCATATGATAGCTATACTAGGTTAATCTATTTTGAACTTTTTGTTGAACTGCTTTACATCGGTTTACCATCGATGAGATTTGATCTATAATATTTGAAAACCAAAAGTTGAGAATTTAGGATCATTTTTCATATCCCCATAAGGCTTTGGAAAGTTGAGTATAAGGTTGTGCAAGTATTAATCTTGCAAGTTTAAGACTATTTGTACATATCCAAGTATTTAATAAAATATTGATAAATTTGCAGTTAATCACATTATTGAAATGTTGTTCTTAGGTTTTTAGAAAATTTATTCTGATTGATTTCTTTGAGTAATATGCTCCTTTGATGCTTTGCTGTTTTGATGATTTTCAACAGCTTGGAAAAGATGCTCTCTCAACAAGTTAGTAACATTTGTCTTTGATATCTCCTTAAAGCACAAATAAAGTTGCATATCAATTTTTTTGCATCGTTGATTACTTTGTTCTAATACTCCGATGTTTACCCACTCATGAGGTCTATTTAATTTCAACAGAAATTAAATAGACCTGCATTTTCTATACAAAAAAATGCTATTTTATTAAGTATTTAGATATCTTGAGCCAGATAGAATAAATTGTGCAAAAAATCTTTAAAATTGAGCTAGAAGCATTAAGGCGACTGAAAATAGTTGATTTAACACAATGTTGCCTTTTTTTTTTTTTTAGCACCTTTTGTTGCCATTGTGTAGGTTTTCAAAAAAAATTTCAGAAAGTCAAAAAAAATTTTTAGTAAATATTGCTCTGTTTTTTCTTTGTTTTTTCCGTAGTTGTATTGTCAAAAAATCTAATCATGAGTTCCTTTGCCCTTTTCATGTTACAACATAACATTCCTGATTATATCTAAATATACATTTTGATCCACTATGCTTTCAGTGAAAGATCCACAAACCATTTTATTGTCACTGCTATGTTCAAATGTTGGCATTTAATATTTAAGAGGCAAATTCTTTACCTTTTAGTTATCTTACATACCTGATATCATTGCTGCTGAACATGCAAAAATTTGATTTGTTGCTGAATAAAACTTTTGATAATTTTGATCTTTAGCAAAATTCATTTAAGCTTTTTGATTTTTTAACAATATTAATTGTTTCTTGGCAGGACGACAATCAAATAAATTATGCTGATGCTGGCAAACTTTTGTAGTATCAAATATATACATATATATATATATATATATATATATATATATATATATATATATATATATATATATATATATATATATATATCTGTGTGTGTATACATATCTGTGGCTATTAGTCAAATTATGATAAGTGCAATATATGTATGTATATATATATATATTTATATTTATATATATATATATATATATATTTATATTTATATATATATATATATATATATATATATATATATATATATAAATATATATATATATATATATATATATAAATATATATATATATATATATATATATATATATATATATATATATATATATATATATATATATATATATATATATATATATATATATATATATATATATATATATATATTGGGGAGTTATTCAACACACAAAATAAATAGCCCTTAAAATTTTTTATAACATATATTATTCAAAGTTTATAATTCACTAAATAGTTTGTTATGTTTTTAGTTATTTTGTTTGTTAATATTTCAAAACATGTTTTAATAAAAACAAAATTATGATTTATCTTAGAAAAAAAGGAGATGAACAAAAACACGTAATTATAATATATTTTATTGTATTATTTATATTTATTATATGTATCTGGAAAATTTTGATATTAATTATTTAAAATCATTAAAGCATTAATAATAAATACTTTTTAATGCTTTATAGGAAGAATTGTCTATAGAAAGAGAAATAACAGACGAAATAAAAAAGCTTCATTTTTTTCAGTTAAAACAAAAGATAAAGTAAGTAATTTTTTATTTATAATGAAACTAAAGGTTCTAAGAATAATTTTTTTAATGATACTACTAATAATAAAAATGTTTTATGAATATTGTTTTATGAACAAAAAGCAGTATTATTTAGAGCAATAGAGTAATTTTAGATTTTATAAATATTTCTTTTAAACACTTGGCTTTATTAAACTTAAACCATACACATATTTTATTCATAAATTAAATATTCAAAAATGTGTTTTAATATTTTAAATATTTAGCAATGCAGCAGGTTACCTACCAGCCTTTACTAGTTAAATGAATAATGAAATCAACAAAAATTTATTTGAATAAAGTTTTATTATTGTTGTAAAAGTTGTAACTTAAATTGTAAAACTTAATTTACAATAAACATTATATCTGCTTATATTTGATTTACCTGGTCAAAACTCTTAAAATGTGATGTTTTACAACCACTTAACTGCATTTTTTATACAAGTTTGAATAAAATATCATATAGGAAAATCTTTTTAATCTAAATCGACAAATTGAAAAATGTTAACTTTTATTTAGCAAGTATAAACTTTATAATAGTTATAATATATATAATAGATATAATATAATAGTTTAAATATAGTTTTATAATTATATATTTTATATTTTATAATAATAGTTTTATAATTATATTATAGTATATAATAGTTTAAAGAGCAATAATAAGTAAAAGTTAGCAATTTTTCACTGATTAAATAAAGAGTTACATTTATAACAGTTGTTAGTTTGAATAACTTACCTGATACCTGACTCAAATTAGTTACTAAAAAGTTACATCTGGATGGACTTATGTCACATACTTAGCCCTCGGTAAAGTCGGCATTCTGCAATGCTGACCTAACTGCTGACCTAAAAGTGTTTGAGGTTGGCAAAAAATCGCCAACCTTGTTTCTATGTTTTATGGTAACCTTTTGTGTAAAAATTACTTTGCCAACCTGATGCTGACTTCTAATAGTTTGAGGTCGGCAATTTATTGCTGACCTCATTTTTTCTAATTCCAAGGGTTGCATACTACTGTTGAGCTTTTTCAGTCTCTATCAGTCTCTAAGGATAGACAAAAAAAAAGAAATATAATAAAATGCAGGAATAAGTAAGTTACAAAGAAAAAAAAATGTCAACATTATTAGTAAGTTCTTCAATTGAAAATTAGCAGTGGGATGTTGCAGTAGAAGTAAAAATAACAGGAAACAACAAACATCTGATTGAGACTTGTTTTCTTTTCTGTTCCACACAATCCTTACACTTCTACATGATGCTTGCTGTACCACATAATCCTTACTGTCTCACACAATTCGTTCTCTTCTGCACAATCCTTACTGTCCCACGGAATCCTTTCTGTCTCCTGTAACCTAACATAATCTAAACAATCCTGCATAATTTTATTCATTAAAATTAATTGCTTTTATTCATTGCATTTTTTGTAACTTTTGATGTAGCCCAATAATTTTATATTATTTTCATTATTTTCATCATTTCATTTTTATTTATTTTTTTATTTTAGAACTTGTGACATAACAGTTGATGATTCTGGAGAAATAAAAGTACTATCAAGTTTTAAATAATTTTTTATTATTTGAATGAATTTTGTTTTAAACATCAGTGTAATCTTAAGACTTAAACTTATGAATAATTTTTTAATATAAATTTTTTAGCTCATTGTTTTATTCACTAACAATTCATTTGGTTATTATAAAGTGCAATCTGAATTGAATAAATGTCAGCTACAATCTTTACTTTCTAACATGGGTCATAGGACAGATGTTAGGTGAGTTTACTTAATTTCATAATTTTATCTAATTTATTGTTGACAATAATCTCTCATAAGAAATAGAAGTAAAAAAAATGTAAAAGTTATTTTAAAATTGTTTTAAAAGTTAAAACTTAAAAAGTTAGAGCTTTCGTTCTTTTATTTTCATGTTTTTATTTTTTTCACGATTAAATTGACAAAATGAAAAAGAAAATCTTAAATAATGAATGAAAACTAAACATAATGTTGAGTTGTAAAAACTATATTTTATTATTAATATTGTTATAGAAATTAGCTATATGCTATTTCCTGGTACTGCAGGTAACAATATATATCAGTTTTTTCCATTTAGAATTTAATGACAGCGCATGAAAAAGCGTTTGCCCAATGGTCATTTTTAGACTTGCAGGCTTGATTTTAAAAATTAATCTTTATTTGCTATTTAAATTAAAATTAAAATAAAGAAAAGAATGCTTTGAATAAATTTTAAAAGAAAAAATAACAAAACAAATGTCCTATAAAAGTATTTAATAAACAATAAAGGTTTGTTGCTAATAAAAAATGCTTTGGCAAGTTCTTATTTATGTGTTTTTAAAAGTTTTTGCAGACATGTGGGTGAGTGCAAAAAGGCTTGAACCCAGAAGCACAGGCCAAACAGAGAAGATTGATATATATATATATATATATATATATATATATATATATATATATATATATATATATATATATATATATATATATATATATATATATATATATATATATATATATATATATACATACATATATATATATATATATACATACATATATATGTGGGCAGGCTAAATTACCACATAAATTTTTCTGTTAATCAATTTTACTGATGGCTGCAAAAAATATTGGTAATTTATTAAATTGCGGTAGTTTAAAAAAAATGTCCTAATAAAAATAATAATAAAGAGAATTTTATGTTTAACGATGATTAATTCACATAAAGCTTATGTGTTAACTATTTTTTATTTAAAACAAGGCCTGACATAAGAGAAAGGTCTTGCATCATCTGAATTGCTCTCTTCGCACAAAGATTGTTCCTTTCTATGCCAATTATGACAGAATCTTTCTGCTTCTAATGGTTATTGAAATGCTTTAAGGCTTTTATATATGACTGTAATCTTGGTCTCAAATATGCCATTGCTGATTTTAAGTCACCAAGGTGTCGCAATAAAGCTGCATAATTCTGTGAATTATGCACTAGGAGTTCAAGGGAGCAATATGAAGGCCAACAGTGCAAAAATCCCTATATATATAAGATATAATCGCTATATATAACTATATATATCTGTATCTTTATAAGATATAATCGCTTTTTAAAACACTGTAAAATTTAGAAAGATTTCTAAATTGTTGTTTCAAAACTAGGAATGTGTTTCAAAACTAGGAATGTGTTTCAAAACTAGGAATAAATCACATTGTCAAAAGATTTTTTCAGTGCAAAACTATCGAAAACAAGCCTCTCACAGGAACCCTCAAATCAAAAACTGCTTAAGTCAATAGATTTTTTGTAAGATGTTTCGAGAGTGATCTTTGCAGGAATGTTGTTGATCTTAATACAATTAATTGTCATTTTTATAGACAAAACTTAATGTTGATACTACTAAACATTGGTTATGTCAAAAATGATTCTTATCTAAGTAAGAAACGGCTGATATCAGCAAGAAATTTGAAAGCCAGAATCAATTTTGCAAAAGATTATATTAGTTGCACAGTTAATGACTGCTCGAAAGTCATTAAATGTCAAATCTTTTCTCTGATGAGTTAAGTTTTATGTTATTTGATAGTGACAAAATTAGGTATGTTAAACATCCAATAGAAAACAGAGACAATCCAAAATATTAGTTACCTATTGTTAAACATAGTGGAGGAAATAATATGGTTTAAGAATGTTTAAGTACTGACAATATATTATATATTATGTTTTGATATATTACTATGTGATATATTTTATATAGTATAATGCCTTAAAATATGCTCTTGCCTTGCCTGTAAATATCTGGTTTAGATCTAAGACATTAAATATCTAAGAATAGTCAGATATTTACACAAAAGTTCACACAAAATAAAGTTTTTTTTGCTTTTTTCATTGTTAAAGAAGTGCTTCATATTTCTTTAATTGAAGATAAGAAACATATTTAAAAGTTTTTTTTCCACTGCCACATTAAAGTTATAAGGGAAAAAGTGTAGGGCTTATAGTAAAAATTTTTATATTATTTAGGGATCAAAATAGGTGTCAGACCTTCCCCTTAAACCATTACTGAGAGCTGTTAGAGAAGTGCAACTAACCATTGTTCCTTTTTTTAGTAGAAATAAACAATGGTGGGTTTCAACCCACCTTCTCCTCCTCATCCAAAAAAAAAGGTCTCAAAAACTGTCCAGAAGGCATCAACGTCTGACACTTATTTCGACCCCTGTTATTTATATAGAAATAAAAGTTATATATAATAATATAACAATAAAAATGTTTAAAAATAAACAATTTGTTAAATAAATTGTATAAGATTAATACAGTTTCATATTGATAGAACTTTGTCGCTTAATGGTGATGCAACTATGATACTAAGTGGATCAGGAGAGTCTGTCAAAATATGGAACAGGTTCTTAAAAGTAGTTTTTTTAAATATATATATAAAATATTGTTTTAATGCATTTGCAATCTGTTTTTTTTATTTTTTTAATGCTATTTTTAAAGTTTGTTAAAATGTTTACTATTGTAAATGTTTAAAATTGTAATCGTTTAAAATTGTAAGTTTAATATTTTTATTTTTGATATGTTTTCAATTTAATGTCAAAACTTTGTTGTATACCCTTTCTATAAATTAAGGAGTTCTCAGAAATGTATACGTACATTAGATTCAGAGTATTGCCTTTGTTCATGTTTTGTTCCTGGTGATCGTCATGCTATTGTGGGTACCAAGGTATCAATTTGTTTTTTTTTAAGATGGTGATAATAGTAATAGAGAGTGATAAATGTTTAGTTAACAATCACTTTACTGTGTTTTTTTAAATTATATATAATTTATATTTTGTAAGTAGTTATGTTGTAAATTTCTGTATGATATATTAATGTATGATGATATTTGTATTAAATCAGAGTGGTAAACTTCAGCTTTTTGATATCAGTGCAGGAATTCTTCTCGAAACTGTTGATGCCCATGAGCAACCTATTTGGTCTATTGCTCTATCTCCAGATAAGGTTGTTAAAATTTTAATGTTTTATAAAGTTTTACATATTTTTTTTTAATGTTCAGTAGTAGCTTGAATATCATGTAACATGTTGCTTGAATATTGTCAAACATAAATGTTGTGCAGTCATTTTGAATCCCAAAACCGTTAATTGGTGCACATCTTAATCTTAATAGTAACAGTCTTTTTCTACTTGAAGTGGCTATGTTTTTGTGTTTTTAATCCATGTGAAAGTTAATATGTATACAAAATTCATTTAAATTGTTTTATAATTTATTAAATTGATTAGGCACTTACCATCTTGAAATGGAATGATACAAGAAAAAAATGTAAAAAATGTAGTTTCCAATATGAAACAAAACAAGATTTTTTTTTATTTTATAAAAAAATTTAAAAAAACAATTTAGATTTGTTTTTTAAAAGGTGATACAAAACCAAAAGCAAAAGTGGTACAAAGTAAAAAAAGTTTTGATTCGTTTTGTATGAGGCGATAACAAACCAAAAAATTTTTATTTTGTTAATGTATGTTATAAATCTTTTAATAAAATGCTTGTTATTTTATATAAATAAGTTGAGATTTCATTCAAATAAGTCATTTAATCATGTCGTTAAAAATTTCAAATCATTAATATGTATTATTGCTTATATATCATTTTACCAATTTAACAAGATATTATTTATATACCATTTATTACCAAGATATTTTTGATTTTTATGTGAAAATTTTTTTGGTTACTTATTTTTATGATAAATTATTTTTTTATTACTTATTTTTATGATAAATTGCAATTTTATAGTAAACTCAAGCTGCGAGAAAATCTTTTTTTTTTGTTAAGTTATCTTTAATTTAACTTATGTTTAATTTGTACCACAGTACAGTGGTCGGAAAATTTGATTTTTAGCAGACATTAAAAAAAAACTCAATAATATTTTTTAACATTATTATTTTTAAATACCACAATCCAGGCTATTCAAAAATATATAGGTTTTATTTTTTTGCTTAAAAGAAAAGTCAATAGCTGAATTCAAAAGTGATTAAAAATCGATGAGTAGTTTTTATGTAGATTTTTTTAAAAACAAATATTATAGTAAAGAGTTAAATTTCAAATAATAATTTTTTATTGCATAATCGCATAAATTATTGTTGTTTGTAATTAGCATAAAAATAAATTTTGACAACCCTGGTGTTGGTAAAGACTGATTGTGAGCTTAAGACATTTCTTCCAGATTTTTTTTTGTTTCCTTTTAATTAATAATGGTAGTTAAAAAGGTGAAGATGAGTCTGACTGTGTATATGAAAGTGTACTATTTTCAAAGATGGTTTTGTTTGTTTTAATGTAAAACATCCTTTGACTTTAGGATCTTTAGTAGGTGTTTTCACTGGTTTTGGTGTGTGGGCTTTTTCAGCATCATTTATATTTTATAAATTCATGCAAGCATGAACAAGGTCATAAATCACTTTGATCAAGGTCAATTAATTTGCTGGCTGAGTGGAAAGATTGTGTCCATTATCACTAGTAATTTCACTACTAGCACTAGACACATCTTTGCTACAGCTTGATGCAGCTAGAATCAGGAATTATCTTTTTCTGGATATTTTGCAACAGCTTGATGCAGCTAGAATGCACATTCTTTGCAACTGTGTTAATAATTGAAAAATAGAAGCCTGTTTTTTTCACCATTCAGTACATCAACTTTGTGCTTTTTTTCAACACAAGAAATAGTATGGAAGTATTTGAGCTCCATTTTAATTTTCAGGACATTTTGACTAGTATTATAGTCATTATTGCGCTGTATTAATCTCTACCCTTTATAGAGCATCATATTCATCCACCCCAGCTGGCAATTTAACTGTTGTTTCTTTTTAACTATCTCTTTCACTGATCAAAAATGCTTCCATTGATCGGAGATCATTGATAACTTTCCTGGTGAGCTCTTCCCAGATGCTGTATTGTCTGTGTATATATCTTAAAATCAGAAATAATTGAAACAATAAGTTAGTAGTTACTTAAGTTAAGTTATTTAGGATAGTAATCAGAAACTAGGAAATTAGATTTTTACAATAAAAGTTAGATTGTTATGACAATTTTTGAATTTTGAAATCTGCTTATTAGTTCTGTAGCTATGTGTATGCAGTCTTTTACTTCTTGCTATCTAAGGAAAAAAAAAAGAAAATAAAGCTTACAGAAATTCTAAAAAGCATAAATGAATTTAAGTAGAAATATAAATAATGAACAATTTAAAAGGTTTAATATGATAATTTATATGTAAAAATTTTACCTTTATTATCAAGTATAGTATATATGGTAAGCTATATCAAGTTAATATAAATTTAATTAAATCATTAATTAAAATTATATATATGTATATATATATATATATATATATATATATATATATATATATATATATATATATATATATATATATATATATATATATATATATATATATATATATATATATATATATATATATATAGTTAGTATATATTTTATATATCAAGTTGTATATCAATAGTATATATTATATATCAAGTTTATAAATTTAATTAAATCATTAATTGAATTTATATATATGTATATATATATATATATACATATATATATATATATATATATATATATATATATATATATATATATATGTATATATATATATATATATATATATATATATATATATATATATATATACAAAAGTTTGGAACACACTTGCGTTTTTGACGGGAACGACACATTTTGTGTAATAACATAGCAACATATATTTTATATAACTACCATAACAAACGAAATTAATCTACAGTCAGTAGGTCATTAAAAATCCACAGTTAGTATTTTGTATATTGTCCTCGACTTTTCAGAACAGCTTCTATACGCCTGGGCATCGAGGTTACCAAATTCTCACAATACTGCTGACTCACTTCTGTCACCCATACACACTTTATAACCTCTATTAGATCCTTTTCTGACGTAGGTGCTTGTTCAGCAACCTTTTGTTTAATTAAGGTCCACATATTTTCAATGGGATTGAGGTCTGGGCTTGATCCAGGCCATGGACCTAAGACCTCAATCTCAGAATCCCGAAGCCAACTACTCACTGCCCTTGTTTGATGGCAGGGAGCGCCATCATGCTGAAATGTGGTGCAATTGAGTATCCCCATATGATGGGGAAGTTTCTCTTGTAGGATACTAAGGTAGACCTGACCATTGATCATTGTATTTCGTGGCATGAACCAGATACCTCCCTTGCCTGCAGCGCTAAAGCTTGCCCAGACCTTCACTGTAGGTGACTTCTTTACTGTTGGTGTTGCGTATCTGGCATTGAAACGTTGATTTGGTGGTCTCCTAACACGACATGACTTTGATTGAAACTGAGTGAAGGTAGCTTCGTCCGAAAACATCACATTTCTCCAGTTTTCTGCCACCCAGTGCCGGTACTTCCTGCAGAAGGCCTATCGGTCTTTGATGTTTTTAGCGGTCAACTTGGCTTTTTGTTTTGCTGGTGGAGCACCATAATTTGCACACATTTCGTGATTGAAACGTGCGCAAATTATCCTTTCCATGTGCCATTAGAAGATTATGGGTCGGAATATCTGCAAACACATCCAGAACAAAATCTAATATTTACTAATATTTAATTAACTACTAAAACAAGGTAAATTGAACATAAAAATCAATCTTTACTCCTTCTAAAATATAATTTATAATTTCTACCTGTTTAAAATGATTCCAAATTATGGGCGTAAAATAAAGTCGTATTTAGAATTCAA
The DNA here is from genome assembly GCF_038396675.1 of Hydra vulgaris. Lineage (NCBI taxonomy): Eukaryota > Metazoa > Cnidaria > Hydrozoa > Anthoathecata > Hydridae > Hydra > Hydra vulgaris. The sequence goes on from NC_088922.1 coordinate 19,466,506, forward strand.
AAATAGAAATTTCTAACCTGTAAAGCATGTTAGCAGATGTCTACACATGCACGTGAATCAATCTAAGAACGTAAACAAGTCAGACACTGCATAAGAAATTTATAGCTTTACGAAAATGGCTTAAATGCCAAAAATGCAAGGGTGTTCCAAACTTTTGGCCAAAGCTGTATATATATATATATATATATATATATATATATATATATATATATATATATATATATATATATATATATATATACACACACACACACACACACACACATATATATATATATATATATATATATATATATATATATATATATATACATATATATATATAGCTGTATATATATACATATATATATATAGCTGTATATATATACATATATATATATACAAAGCTGTATATATATATATATATATATATATATATATATATATACACACACACATATATATACATATATAGATATAATACAGATGTGAAATACATATATATATATATATATATATATATATATATATATAAATAAATATATATATATATATATAAAAATATATAAAAAAAAAAACACAAAAAAATGAGTAGCCTCCTCGACTGTAGTGGCCCCCCTCGGGCCTTGGGGAGGTGAATAATCTAAAAAAAAAAAAAATTATTCATATATACACATATATACATATATATATATACACACACACACATATATACATATACAGATATAATACAGATGTAAAATGTTTTTTTTAATATTTTACATGTTTAGAGAGGTTTTATAACAGGAAGTGCTGATCATGATGTAAAATTTTGGGAGTTTGAATTGATCAAAGATGAAGAATATTCTTTAACAAGGTTTTTTTTTCTTTTTTTTTACTCTATTTTATTTATACTTAGATTTAAATCAGCATTTGCAACTTCTTTTGTTTAGTTAATTCCATTTTTTCAGAAAAAAGAGTAGGGTTTGTAATCCCGTGCTATATTTAAAATCCCGGGATTTCGGGATTACATTTACCTATTCCCGAATCCCGGGATTTTGAAATACCTGTTTTTGAAAGATTTTAACATATTATTTTAGAAAAATTTAAGGAAATTAATAAGACATTTAAAGTATGTTTAGAAAAAACTTACAAATTTCAAGGAAGTTCTTTGGTTTGATAATATTATACATACTTAATTATTAAATTATAAAGACGTTGTTTTTGTAGATATAATATACGTATGAAATTATTTTTGATTATTCTTAAAATACGCTTTGAGGAAGCAGAGCACATCCAAAGTTTCATCCCCCAGACGACTTCTTATTTTTGTTGCAAAAAGTCCGGCCGCAGAAAAAGCACGTTCTGGTTCCACACTGGTAGGCTTAATAGTCATTAAAAATCACACGCTCTTTGCAAAAAATCACCACGTGTTCCTCCATTTTCAAACAACACCATTTCCTTTTGAATTTTCATCGATAATGTCTCACATCAAGTTGGTATGCTGGGCAAATGTGCTTTTTTTATAGCTTCGTCTGTGATTCTTTTGCTGTTTAAGAGCAAGAGAAATAGATTCAGATGAAGAGTCAGAAGAATCAGAAACAATTTCGAGTAGTGCCTCATTTGAAACAGAAAGTTCAACTTCTGATTCAGATTCATTAGCTGTTAATGATGTAGCTGGATTTGTAGCGTCTAGTCTTTCAAGTAACTCAACTATTAATTTGCGACATTTTATTGAAGTCGGAACTGTTACTAGCTCTATTTCAGATTCGGCCTGAATGTTGGTTCTACCATTGTGCAGATACTGAAGGATCCCACTTGCATCGGTATGCCTTTGTTGCATTCGAAGAACGAGAGATGAATGCAACTTTTGACTTATAACGTTGTTAGCATCTTTAAGTTTTTTTAACATAAAAGTTATGGCAACATCGGCTGTAAACAAATAAGCATCCCGACGGCAAAGGGCCTCAACTGTTGCTTATACTGGAAGTAGCGCATTAATGATAGCAGATACAGTTTTAAGCTCAATATTAGATAAAGCCAAAGATTCACCTTCCGGTAGACTTATGTCTATTAATGCCTTTTGTATACAATTTTTTAATAAATAGACGCGTTGAAGCATTGACAAAAGACTATTCCATCTTGTCTTGTAGTCTTTAATTAGACTTTTTTAATTAGTTTTTTTTTGTGATTGTCTGAACATTACTATTACTTTTCGTACCTTTTTGATCACTGGACCACAATTTACCTCAGTAACATCAAATTCGTTTCCTCGATGCCAATTATGACTAGCAGCAAGATCAACCAGTTTATCGTTGTCAGAAAAATCATCATCCTCGCAAGAGTTACTCTCTGAAAAATCGTCTTCTATATCTGATTGTTCGTCTTTGTCGAATTGCTGATCTACTTCTCTTTCTATATCTTGCTTTTGATATAGTACTTCAATAATGGCCAGTTGCACACCATGGGCAAAACATAACTGTTGATTTACAGGTAATATTCTCCCAACTTTTTTCATCACACTTGCTCCGTCAGTCATAATACCAACAATATCTTTTCTCAAATCAAGTCCATTTTGTGCAAGCTTTTGTTCTAATAGCTCAATACACTTATCTGTAGACATTGATCCCGTTTTACGATCTAAGCCTAAGCTCCAGAACTGACAATTTCGTGCATGTAAATTAATATTCATGTAGCAACAGTTACGCAATGATGTCCATTCATCAAAAGATAAAGAAAATCTTTCTCCTACACCGAATTCAGGTTTTTTTTTGCTAGCTATTACAGTAATTAATTTTTTTGCTGTAATCTACAACCATTTTACTCACAGTGTTGACTGTTGTGGGTAAACTTTTGAATCCTGTAGCTATAAGACCTGCACGTATATCACTAGAACGTCATATCACGTTGAACGAAATCCCATCAATGGCTGTTAATCGTGCAAGTGTAGCAGGAAGTGATTTTTCTTCTCGCTCCAATATCGGAAAATAATTGGTTAACGTTTTTTTTTAGTTGGTGTGAGGTTAATTTTATGGACAGAAAGTAAGTGCGTATAGAGACCTTTCGTTGAACCACCTCCAATTTTTAAAATTTTTTTGCAGTCAGTAGACTTACACATTGCTGTTTGCCCTTTTTCTTCTCTTAAAAAATGTTTCCAAACAGCAGAATTACTTTTTTTGTCATATTCCATGTACGAAGCCATTATAATTTTAGAAAATTTACTGTTCAAAAAACCAGCAATTTTATTTTTTATTTAAAACTTGTACTTTAAAATAGTCACAAACAGATAACATCTATTTGAGATAAAAATTGTCGGAAACTTGAATAAATGTGACTAAGCACCAAAAATTTTTAAGAATGTAATTGCAATCCAATTTCAATTGTTATAACAACTTTAATCCAATTATTCGAAAACATAACTGCAAGAATTTCGAAATTGTTAAGTTCGAATTTTAATGCAATCGAACAAAAAAAATAATTTAATTTAAAAATTTCAACTGAAAACGATTTCAAAAAAAATCCCGGGATTAAATGCTTAATCCCGGGATTTCGGGATTGTTAAAAACCGGGGAATCCCAGGATTTGGAGATTCCAGGATCCCGGTATTCCCAACCCTAAAAAGGAGGGAAAAAACAAAAAGTAAATAAAAAAATGATTGCTACTCGAGGCAAAACCCTTAATTGATGTAGCTGCACTCCTTGCATGTGACTTTATCTACTAAAGCCCATAAAGTTTTTAGTGGATTATCATCCTAACTGAACTTTTTTTTTGTACAAGTTATGTCAGCAGTGGAAATTTTTTTTTTTGACTCAACACTTATTGGTATTATTGTAAACAAAGCTTGATAAATTTGTTCAAAACGCTTTCCTATAAATGTTCATTAAACCATTGTAGTTCTTTTTTTATTCATACTGTAAAACTATTGATGTATTTTTGATAGCGTTTAAAGTTAGATGAGGTTAGCTAGTTTTTTATTAATTTTATAATGCAGTTTGTTATTTAATGATAAGATTGTTTATTTTTATTGTGTTATAACAATACAACAGTTATTTTCATTATTGTTTTTATTCATTTCTTGATCAACATTGGTATGTTTATTTTGTTAAAATCACTGTACAAGTTGAATAATAAGATTTTATAAAAAAATAAACATTGGTGTTTTGTTAAATAAACTATACTTACTGGTATTTAGCTCTTGACGTGGGTTGTGAAGATAATTCAGAACAGAATATATTATCTTTTTATCTCAAGAATTCTTTATTTTAATACTTAATAGTAGACTTTGATAATTTGTCTTAACTTAAATTTTAATGTGAAATCAGTAGTTATTCAGGTCTTGTGATGAATAAAAATTGCTCAACGCAATGGCATAACATAGTTTTTAATGTCCTAAAATTGTTTTTATTTTATTTTCATATTCAACTTTTCTGAACTACTGCAATTTACTAAAATAATTTATATATTTCAAAAATAAAAACCAAGCAATAGTTAATTTTTTTTTATCTGAGATTTTATGAAAAAATCTTTGTTATAAAAACAAATGTATGCTTTGAACATATTTTTAATGTTTACATACAATTTCATTTCTAGTAAAACAAAATTTCTAGTAAAGTAAAATAAAAAGGTGGAAAGAAAGCATTATAGGTTTAAATGATAAATAATTTTGGCAAAAAAGTAAAAGGCTTATTGAAGAAAATATATATTAATAGTAGATAATTCCAATAAAAAAAGTAAAATTTACTTATTAAATAATATAACAGGGGATAAGTAATTATGTGGAATGAGTTTAAAATATCTGTACAGCTCAATAAAAAATAAAAGCAATTAGTAACATAACATATTTTTACAAGAATATAAGATTTTTAAACATTTTTAAAAAGTTTTAAATTTAATGCTTATTTAGTTTTTTTACTCAATTGTCTTCAATAGTTTCTTTTCGACGTACATGATCTTATCAAGACTTCATCCCTCTAACAAGCTCTTGTACGTGTTCCATATCAAATTTAGGTGAACATTTCTTTAATTAAAGCCACTTTCTCTAACTAATGATTCAGCGAATCTTCTTCACAAAAATGCTATCCAAACTTTAGCTTCAAACTAAAGAGTTTTTGCATACTTTATTAATGGAGAAGCGTTTTATCATCAGTATAATTGAACCCATTTCCATTAATAATTAAATGTGAAATAAGATTCATCATTCAAAGCCCAGTCATGATCCTTATAATTCATATAAAGAAAACAACATTTGTTTCTTACTTCCACTATCTGAACAAAATTTCTATCTGGTATTTTAGTTTTTGAAACAATTAATCCACATGTTTTTGTAAGCGCTCCTTTTCAGACATTGTTTATGATTGAAACTTTTAAAATAATTTAAAAAGATAAATATGATTTTTGTAATGGGTTAAATCTAGTTTATTTATAAAAACCACATAATCGTCTATGTGCAAGAAATGTCCTAATTATTTCAAAACAAAGTCATTCCAGATAATTACTTATCACCCATTATAATAATAGTTGCGCTAAAATTTAAAATCAACAAGGTTTAACATGGACATTACATGGTTAGATAAAAAATGTAGTATATTTTTTATATAGACTAGCTTTTTTTAAGTATACATACCGTTAATAAACACTGCATTTATCAAGAGATAAAATATTTCAATTATTTCAATATTTTGATAATAAAGTTAGTTTTATAAAAATTGAAACATTTTCAAAATTTTTTCTGAATTTATTATATTTGTAAATAATGAGCATGTTTTATGTATTTGTAGTTTTAACTTTTGTAATGAATATTTTATTGCATATTAATTATTATATATTATAATATATTTATATATTATAATATATAATTATATATTTTGTGTGTGGTATTTAAAACTTTAACTAATTTATTAAAATACTGTTAAAATAAACCTTAATTACTTGATTAAAATACCATTTAAAAAACATCAATTTAGTTATTAAAACATTAGCAAACAGAAAAGTTTTTGGTTTAATATAAATAGCATAACCCCATGCTAAATCAATATTCACATGCATGAAATGCACTACATCTAATTCTTTACCATAAAGCCTGAAGTGTCTTAAGCTAATATAGTTAATTATTTGTATTAGTTTAATTGTTTAATTATTTTTATTATTCTCAATTGTATTTAATTAACTATAATTTACTATAACTATAACAACTCTGTTATAATTCTTTTATTACTCCATTACTATCTCTTATCATTTCATTGTCATCTTTTATCACTTCAAATATCATTAAATAGTTTTTTTATTTTTTATTTAGCACTCGCCTAGGTATGACACATACTCAGACTTTGAAAATGTCTGAAGAAATATTAGCAGTAAAGTTCAGGTATAAATCAAAATGTTTTTTTTTTTTTGTATGTGACTTTTATTTGCTTTAATAATATTTGATTGTTTTGAAGTATTTTAAGTTATTCAAATTCGATTGCATTCAAGTATCAATTTCAATAAGTTGTAATTATTTGCTATTGTTATTTTATTTAAATGTTTTTATTTCTATTGCATTTAGTCCTGATGGTAGACTGCTTGCTGTTTCTTTACTTGATAGTACAGTTAAAGTTTTTTTTACAGATACTTTGAAGGTAGTTTTTATTGTGTTGCCATGGTTTTGATAATGAAGTCTACTTTTTTTTTCTACTGAAAAAAAAATTATCTTAAAATTAAAATTGTTATAAATAATTATTTTAGTTTTTCTTATCAATATATGGTCATAAATTTCCTGTTTTATGTATGGATATTTCACTAGTAAGTTGCTTTAAATATATGGTCATAAATTTCCTGTTTTATGTATGGATATTTCACTAGTAAGTTGCTTTAAATATGTGGTCATAAATTTCCTGTTTTATGTATGGATATTTCACTAGTAAGTTGCTTTAAATATATGGTCATAAATTTCCTGTTTTATGTATGGATATTTCACTAGTAAGTTGCTTTAAATATATGGTCATAAATTTCCTGTTTTATGTATGGATATTTCACTAGTAAGTTGCTTTAAATATATGGTCATAAATTTCCTGTTTTATGTATGGATATTTCACTAGTAAGTTGCTTTAAATATGTAATTTATTTTTGTTAGCATAGTTTTTTTTATATTTTTATTATTGAATATTCTTTATTATTATACTTGTTATGTTATTTAAAATTTTTATCAGGATAGTACTCTGCTTATAACTGGATCTGCAGATAAAAATATCAAAATATGGGGATTGGATTTTGGTGACTGTCATAAATCAATATTTGCTCATGATGATAGGTGAGATTTTAAGTTCACATATTGTAACCAACATTTTAAAAATCTTATTTAAAAGAATTTTGTGTTTCTTAAAATTTCTAATTTTTTTGTGTAAGCTCTGAATTGTTGGTATGAATTGAGTTGAGATGTTGTGGCCGAGCCTTTAACAATTCTAATATGTCAGAATTTGATAACCTTTTTTTTTTTAGTCACCAACCCTAAACAAAACAACAAGCTAAACTTCCAATATCTCGAAAATGTTGTATAAAATTTGTTCCTGGCCATATATAATCATAACAATATCATCTAGTTTTATCCTCCAAAAAATCTATATTTCCTAATTTTTTCCTTTTGAATGAATTTCGAATAAAAGAGTAAATTTGTTGATGATCATACTTTAAGAACTTTTGATTACAAAGTGTTTAAAAAAAACAATGTTGTAAAAGTAAAAGTTTTGATTTGTAGAGTATATATATATAAAAGAAGAAAAAGAAAACGAATAAATGTCCTATGATGGGTCACATCGTTATCCTAGCATATTCAGATTGGCAGTTTTCTAATTTATTTTGCACACCTAAGTTTTAAAAATTACCTGCCCAAACCTAAACCCTCAATTTATGCATTTACTAAAACCTCACAGTTCCCTATTTTAGTATGACATCATTAATAACATTTAATGCTAAGCTAAATATGCTGTTATGTGTGTATATATATTTATATATGTGTGTATATATATATATATATATATATATATATATATATATATATATATATATACATACACGCACACACACAACAAAACTTTATTTTTTTTTTTTTTTTTTTTATCAATGTTTTTTAATTTATCTTCTCTTTTTTTTAGCATAACTGGTGTTCAGGTGAGTTTATTTTATTATGTTTCATTTATCTTTTTTTATTAAAAAAACTTTAAAAGCAAAGAGGATTTCTGATTAATGCAAGTTTTTCATATAAACAACTGATATTGGGGGAAGGGGGAATGATTTTATCTTATGTTTTAATAGAATAAATATTTTAATTTTATTGGTATAAAAATAGGTATATATAGTATCTAAAATTGCCTAATAAATAAATACCAAGTTTGTAGAGTTGCAAAATTTAGCAGCTCCAGGCTCTTGAAGTGATACAATTTTGTTTTTCAGCAGAAAAGTATTATTCATTGTTGAATAACTTTGTGGAATAAATTATTTTATTAACGCTTATATAGTAATTAATATATATTAATTAGTAATATTATTTTGCTAGTCATATTTTTATAACATAATATATAAACAACTGGCACTTCCTATATTATTGTGGATTATTCACTCTTGTGCTGGCCTTCAATAAGACATAAGGGAACACAAGACATATTACAGAACATAGAGCAAAAGTTTACGCATTTCTAATTGTCATAAAATAATCTGTTGATATACCGTCAGATGGGATAATATGGCCAAATTTTTTTTCAATAATTTGCTAAATACAAGAGCTGTAAGCATGTAGATTTTATTCAAGAATTCATGCAAAGTGTAAACTATATGTAAAAATCAGCAATGTAGCTTTAAGACTTTAACCAAAGTTTATTAGTAAAAATCATTTTTCAAAAATCTTAAAATTGTGTAATTAAGTCACTTAACAAAAAAAACCTGATTTAAACTACAAAACATTGCAATAAATGTTTAAGAAATTAAAAGAAGTATGTTTCTAATTGCAAGACTAAATTATTAAAATAAAGTTTAAAATACAAATGTAATAAAATACAAAAATTCCTAAAAAAAAATTGCAAAGGCATTTTGTGACCTTTCTGTAAATCATTTTCTCAGAGCCTGGGTCATCGCTGAAGTTAGTCTTATTGTAGTTCATTATATTAGAAAGAGTCCTTGGTCAGGGTTTGCAAATTGTTGAAAAAAACAAGCTTTTCTTCACTTGATTGTTGAAAAAAAAAAAGCTGCTTTTCACTTAAGCTGCAGAGCTCCTTACAAAGTTTTGACCAATTCTCTGTGTAATTAGGTTGTGGTGCCCTTTCAAGAATCCAAAGGGCTAATTTTTCCCAGAGTTGTTGGTGAAGGTCAGAACAATATCCTTTTGTTTTTTAAGGATACTTTCGATGAAGTGTCTTAAGCAAATAGGATTTGTCAAGTGTAATTATATTTTGAGCAATGAAAAGCTCTTCATTGGCAGGAATGACAGTTTGACCAGAGTTCCGCATTATTTTGGTCTAACCATTAATTTCTTAGAAACTTTGAAAGTCTCAGAGGTTCGGTTTAGGGTCATTTAACAGGAATACCAGCAACTATGATCTTCATAGCCTTAGCCACTCTCTCTCTCTCAATGGGGTAGTTACTGCGTGTGTAACCTCCCTTTGAGTTGTATGTCCGTGGCATATTGCAACTAAAAAAAGTAAAAGTAAGATTTATAAACCAAATAAATATATGGTCAAATTACCTCAACTTTTAAAATGGCCAGTTTACTTTTTTTTTTATATTCTCAGCCATTTTTTATGTTTATTTTATTTTTTTTTTTTAGTGTCATTAACTTTGCAGAAAGTAGGACATCTTTGATTTTTGAATTTTTCTCTTTATTTAACTTTTTTTTATTTAACTTTTCATTACATATTAAACACATTTGTAAACTAGTTGTACTTGGAATATAATCATACATTTCTGCTGGCTCAGATTTAACATCACAATATTCATCTTGATTTTTTTTGCCACTGTTTTTTTTTTTTTCTAGATAAGGCAGAGTTTTACATAATTAGATTAGATTCTGTTTCTAACCTAATAAGTCAGTTTTCATATTATCTGTATTTTCTGTTTATGAGTATTTCTTCAAAATTATTAATTTATGGTTTTTAAAAGCAATGATGACACATTTGTGTGTACAAACTTTACTCGTGCAAAATATAGGCACACAATTAAGCAAAATACATAATTTGGACACGCATTTTAAATAAAAGAGCCACACGTGTCTTGCAAACCACATGTTTCAAAATCTATAATTTAGAACCACATGTTTTCAACCCCTGGAATATACCATCAACTTTTATTGTCTTTATTGAGCTATTATACATCTTTCCATTTATTTCTTGTGCTATATTGTTTCTTCTTTTTCTTTACAGAATTCTTTTCTATACACCACTTTATTTAATTTACTTGTGTGTTTTAAATTATAAAATTACTTTAATAATCTCTTTTTGCTTACTCTCAAATTTATCTCCCCGAATCCAATTACGGTTTTGGTAACCACCATTTTTTTTGTCTCTGTACAATTAGCCTAACATCTTTAACTTTTTCTCAATTTTTAGTTTTTTAATTTTTTCAAAATATTTTTTTTATTATTGACTATAGGAGAATATACCTATGACTATAGGAGAATATAATATATATATATATATATATATATATATATATATATATATATATATATATATATATATATATATATATATATATATATATATATTCAGTAGATCTGTCCATTAGGTTTAATTATATTTCTTTGTTGTATTACATAACTCACAGTTGTATTATTATTTAGTTTGTTTCTAAGACACATTACTTCTTCTCAATAAGCAAAGATAAAACATTGAAGTATTGGGATGCTGACAAGTTTGAAAACATAATGACATTAAAAGTAAATTTTGAAATAAGTTTTATTTTTGGTTATTTTATTTATCTATACAAGTTTTCTTCTATTTAAATTTATAATTAAAACTAAATTATAAAACTTATTATTACTTTTACCATTTATTGTTATTATCATTTTATTTTCTTGTTTAGGGTCACCATGCAGAAATATGGGCTCTAGCAGTTAGTACCAATGGAGAATTCTTGGTCAGTTTTACGATGTTAAATAAATTCTTAAATTTATCCAATTTTTTTTTTCTTAACCAAAAATACAATTCTCATTTTTATTAGGTAACTTGATCTTATTTAAGCTTATCTAATTTAATAGGTAACAGGATCTCATGATAAATCAATAAGAATATGGGAAAGAACTGAAGAACTTTTGGTCTTGGATGAAGAAAGAGAACAAGTAAAAATATTTATTAGCAATGTAGCATAATAGTACAAATATCTTTTTAATGTTTTTTTTACTTAAGAAATAAGAGAAGAACAATTGTAATAATCATAATTGTAAAACATACTCAAAAAAAAAACTAAAATGATTGTAAAAATAGTTTCCAAATAAAAAAATTTTAATTGGAAAATTGACTACCATTTAAATACCATTTTTCTTCTTTTCCATTAATTTTTAGTTTAAATTCAATATACAATGATAAGTATTAGGGTGTCCCAAAAACATATCATACAAATTTAATTTTGTTTAAATAAATAAAGATTTAAGATGAAATTGATTTTAATTTACAGCTTTAACTTGTTTCAATAAAAGCAATAATAAAAAAATATTAATTGGTGTTTTAATTTAGTTTAAGTTAATTTATTATTAATTTATAAACATAGAAATAGAGTTAAAGGGTTATTTTTAATAAAAACAACTTTTAAACTTTCAAAACTATTAAATTGAAAATGTTTTAAAAGAGAACAGTTGCTCTTTTTTATTTAAAAAAGAAACAAATTTGTTTTAGATTGAATTAAAAGAGACAGAAATCGAGATGATGATGCTACAAGAAAACAATATTATCAAGTTAGGAAACAATAGATGTTGTGAAAATGCTTACAGGAAAAACTGGTAAAAATGTCAGAGAAGGTCTAAAGGCATAAAGAAAAAAGGAACCATCAAGATGCATACTTTTCAAACATAGTGACAATCAAACTGAATGTTATGAACTTTATTTACCTCCAGCTAAAGTCCAGAAACAACAACAAAAATTTCAGAATGATGTAAATGTTTGTCTTCTGTTTAGAAGACATTTTTTACAATTGGCTCCCAATTATAACCAAATTTAGACTTCTCTTAACAAGGCTTAACGAGTTGACATTGATAATATCCTGATATCAAGATTAGCTCTAAACATGAAGTTACATGCTATAGTGAAGTCTGATGGTGCACTTTGATACAAAGATTTTGAAAAGATACATTTGGGAATAAAGAAGTGAGGATAGAATTGCCATTAGGGTAAAAATGAGGATAGAATCTAAATTTGGTTAGAATTGCCATTAGCATAACTTCACTATTGTCTAGTCCACTAAACTTCCTATTTGGTATTGTAGACATCAAAAGCTCCAAGGGAGGTAATCAATCCATTACTATTTAAATCATGCTTGAGTACTATGAGATGTCTGAAAAGCTTATTATATTATTAAATTGTGTTTGGACACAACATCCAGTAACACTAGGGGGAAAATAGGGGCCTCAAGCATTATTATTTCCTATGTCCTAAGTAAGCTTCTTCGTTTAATGCACAGTGGTCCAGATATATCACTTTTGAGGCGAAAATCATATCTTTGTCATTTTTGAAGCTAATACTCTGAAATTTTTTGTGAATATTCATTATACCTCGGCCTATTATAATGATTATTGTAATGTCCCTTACCAAACCTCTGATGGACACACCAATGACATAAACCCAAGGACAAATGATATAATAATTAATAGATGTGACATATTTCATACTTAATTTTCCATATTATATTGATTATAAATAGTCACCAGCGTGATTAGATAATGATCATACATGTATAGAACACCAAAAATACATAGCATAACAAAACATTTGATCCATTTTTTTAATATACTTATTATAACAGAAATATTTTTCTTAAGACCTTTTAACTTAATAAACTTGAGACATGATTTTTGACATCTTGTTACTCAACATAAACATGAAGAGTAGCACACCAAGGACAACATCAAGGACATAAAGTATACATAACACAATTATTTAAGGTAGTTTAATAACAATCTATAATAATTTTGGATTCATAGTACATTTAAAAACTTTAGTGTGAAGCATAATCAAATAACATATAACATGTGACATGTTTTTTGCATTTATGTCTATATATTTTTAGATCTATATGATAAAATTTATTTCTATAACATATGTTTGGCTTCCTGGTTGATTAATTAACATCATCAAGAAAACCAAACAAAGGACACATATATCATAATTACCTAGACATAAATACCTAGATAATATTTTTTGTGCATGTGCTTGCAGAGCAAACACATACAGCAACATAAAAGGTGTGTAATATAGATTTAACACCAAGATTTCAAAGAACAACAATTTTTATCAAAATTTATACATTTTTACTTACCTGAACTTTTTAAACAATATTATAATAAGATATATTATATTATAATAAGATATATATTATAATAAGATATATTATATTATAATAAGATATATTATATTATAATAAGATATATTATATTATAATAAGATATATTATATTATAATAAGAGCTCAAGCAGTAGCAAAAGTAACACAAAGGATAATATAGAATCGTTTAACAAGACCTTGATCCAAATATTTTAGCAAAGATTTAGTGGCTTTTAAATGCCCTTCTTGTTGAGTTTCCATCATTATACATATCAAACCTCTGTTCTTGGAACATCAATAACAAGTCTAAAAACAAGTTTTTTTTCTGAATTTTTTTCTTCTGCATGCTAATTGTTTCCTTTCAGCTGTGCTTGCATGAAAAAATTCAGAATCATTATATCCTGGTCTTCTTCTCTGTCCAATACCAATTGTCTACTGTAAGCAGTTTCAAATTTATTCATTTTTTTTTGGGATTTTAAATTCCACAAATGTTGTAAGTTTAAAGCAGAATATGAAAAAATCATATTCTGCTTTAACAATTTGCTGATTTTCTTTAATATATTGAATTCGAACAGGGCGACAATATTATGTTGAGAATGCTTTAGGGTTTGTCCATAGAGCAACATCGGTTTACTGTACTTTAAGTTGAACAGGTGCTGCACATGAAACATTCTTCAACTAGAACTAGCAATCTGTCCTCCTCATTTTTAATTCTCTGTTTATAAATAGACTGTCCAGTTAAACCATCAAATTTGACTTTGCTTAAAAGTAGAAGAGTATTATTGCTCAGGTAGTTTGGATTTATCCATAATTTTTCAAATCCTGTTTGCAGTATGATCCATTATCCCTTGAAGGTTTACAGAAGCACTGTAGTTTGAAGTAGTAATTATGGATTCTGGAATGCAATCATTTTTAGCTTTAAAAGTATAATTATAGGAAGGGTACAATGTACAACCTTTATCTAAAGCTCCTTGGCAAATAGTTTGATAGTCAGCCGTGCTCGTTCTACAGTCTAAGATTAGAGCTAAAGCCTCTTATGCTGAGTACCTTTTATAGCATGATATATTAAAGGATCCATCAAATTTACTTTCCATCAAATGTTTTAAAACCCAGGCATCTTTTATTAACTCTTTGATAAAATTAAGAATAAGTGCATGAAACAGGCTTTCAGTGGTAACATCTAACTTTTCCGTAATTTTTGACAATCTTCTTTTCTTCAACCTTATTGAGAGATCTTTAAATGATTTTAATGGTGCACCTCGTAAATTTTTCAAGTGATTTTGCTATAAACTTTCATTTATAATAAATTCCCTATTTAACCATTCTCACTATTTAATCATTCACTCATAACAATTTATAAATCTCCCTTTTTGTCAACCTATTTCATTCCAAGTCTTTTATAAGTTCAGTTAAGTTAATAGCTTTGTGCTTGGGATAGCATTGGGAAATCAATATATGAATTTGGATTTTTGATTCCTCGCTAATTATATTTACATACTTATATTCATTTTTTCTTTTAAACTTTCAAAAATATCTTCATATTAAAGCTTGTTCTCAAAACTATTACAAATTATTTTTCGTGAGTTTTTTTTATTTTGGTTTATCCGAGCTTAAACTTTTATCCGTCATTATTCTAGAATATTCTGCTATTCATTTTCACAGAAAAAAGTGTTTAATATTGCCTTACAACTACAAATAGTGGACAAGTCAAAGGAAAGATTCTTTATCAGCATTACATTTGGTATTCTCTTGTTGATAAAGAACTAAAAACCAAAGTTTCTGAACTTTTTAACATGTTAACCAAGCTGCTTTTTTATGATATCCTGCAGTTGAGATATTTAGTTAAAAAGGAACTCAGATTGAAGTTAGTTCTACATCAAAATTAGAAAGCTTTATCAATAAACAGTCATATCTTTCATTTATGCTGCTGAAGATCTCCAAGGATGAACTTTTGCTCTGGAAAGAAAAAAGAATTTAAGCTTGAGCATTACTTTAAGCATTTAAGAGTTTTCCATTCTTTTACTTTTACTCCCATTCTTGACATTGTGTAAGAAAGCCGTTGTAATTAACCTAAAATAGCAATTTGAGGTTGAAACCTCAACATTTTTTTATCATTTGCTTAAATAATGTAAAATATATCATTTTGTTGTATTTAAAAAAAAAACTCTTCTTAAATATCATTTAGTTTTATAACACACCGTTTTGTTGTAGGCCAAATAGTCTTCATAATATATGCTGCAATCTACAGACTTGATCATTTATTCAAGCACATTTTATTACTACAAGTTTTAGTACAAGACATCATTGATTTTTTTGTTTGTTTAAAAGATTGATTTTGTTATATTATGAAGACTATTTGGCCTACAACAAAACGATGAAGACAAGCTTCAACTAAAAT
Source organism: Hydra vulgaris (assembly GCF_038396675.1). Taxonomy (NCBI): domain Eukaryota; kingdom Metazoa; phylum Cnidaria; class Hydrozoa; order Anthoathecata; family Hydridae; genus Hydra; species Hydra vulgaris. The sequence goes on from NC_088922.1 coordinate 19,482,358, forward strand.
AAAAAAGTTATTTTTTCTTGGTATGGCATTTATTCATTTGTTTTTATCAAAAAAATTTAGCCTGAACATTTTTTTATCATTCTCTTTAATATGAATACAACATGTCTCAGAGATTTGAGATTCCTTTAAAGATTTCATGACATGCAAATTAAATTGTTTGGCACACACCGTTAACCTTTTTTTTTTTTTTTGTTAACAATGTTATCAGACAATTGTTATTTGAATACTGTTATAAATTTCTAAATTTAAAAATTTATTTATATATTATATTTTTATAAAATTATAAGTTTAAAAATTTGTTTATTAAAAAATATTTTACCAAAATAATTTTCTGCTTGAGCAAGAGATTTTTTGTTGTTGTTTGTTTTTATGGATTAAATAATGCAATGTGTACTATACAGCATATTAAAATTCAATGTATGATGTCAATGTATGATATTTTTGGGACACGCTAGTAAGATTTTGTTTCTGCTGTCAATTTTTCCTTTTCAAATCTTAAGTAGTTTATTAAAAATGAGTTTCTAATTAACTTTTTTAATTTAATTTGTATGCTTCATATTATATTTAATATTATTTACAAAAAGGAAAGAGAAGAAGCAGATGAAATGACGTTAATAGAAAGAGGAAGTCGACCTGTAAGTTGATAAATATATACCATTTGCAAGCACATATATATGTGCATATATATAAGTGTATAAAAATTTATACTTATATCATTTATGTTTAAATGTTGTTTCTTTGAGTATAGTGGTTCCCTCCTTGTGACATGTTTTCTGTAAAAATAGTTTATTGTTGTGGGAAGCAATATCACGTCAGTGTAGTTGTTTGGAAGGCAGCTATATTTCTTTTGTTTTATGAAATTTACAATCTTTGATGATGTTTTTATTAGACTTTTTTTTATTAATTAGTTGCTAAACAAAAATAATAATTTTGTTGTAACTTGACTATAACATGTATAATGTCATCAATGATGCTTTTTGCAGTTATAGGTCTCTAGTATAAGATATATATAAATCATATACTGCTTATAATATATGTGTGTGTATGAATGTATGTATGTATGTATGTATTTATGTATGTATGTATATATGTATGTATGTATTTATGTATGTATGTATGTATGTATGTATGTATATATATATATATATATATATAAATTTTTAATAATTATAGATTCCTGGTGAAACTGAAGGAGAAGCAGAGAATGCTGGGAAAAAAACAATAGAAACTGTTAAAGCGGTATAAGTTTTGTTAAAATAGTATGAAAAAAATCTTTTAATTTAGTTTTAATAATTTGATACTTTTCTTGAAGTTTTTTAAACAATATTATAAATCACATTATGAATCTATATTATTACTAATTTAGGTTTATAATGTGAAAAAAGATATCAAAATTTTTGTTAATTTTTAATTATAAGAATTTTTTAATGTAAAAATGTGATTTGATATTAATGATCTTTTTCACAACCTAGTTTCTTACACTAATGCTGAAAACATAAAATGTATGAGTATTGCTAAATATTAAATTAGTTATTAGTAATTAAATAATTGCTAAGAATATTGTTAATAAGAATATTGTTAATAAGAAGTAATAATAGTTGTACTCTTATTTTATTATTAGTTCCAAATTTTTTTCTATTTTATAATTTTTATTTATTTTTTATTTTTCAAATTTTAAGGCTGAGAGAATTATGGAAGCAATTCAATTGTTTAAAGAAGAACAAGAAAAAAGAAAAGAAAATGTAGGGTGGTTTCAGCTCAATAAGTTTTGTATTTTCACAAGTATTTGTGTGTTGTGGGCTGTTTTGATTTCATTGTAGCAATTTTGTATGTGCAATAATAAAATACTTATGACAACCTAATAATATAGAACATGAGACTCAAGGTTTAACAAAGTACTACTGACAAAGTACTTACTTTAACTAAGTAGCTACGACTTCATATAAAACATTGGATTAACTACAGTAAAATGAGTTTAAAACACAGATTTATGTTTTTATATTAAGTCTTGTGTCTATTTAACAGTTACATCATGATTTGTTCGAATTTATTATCATAATATCTTATATATTTTTTCTTTTGAATTATATCTTATTGTATGAGATAAAGCGTATAAATTTATTTATATATATATATATATATATATATATATATATATATATATATATATATATTAATATATATATTTTAATATAATATATATATATTTTTTATTAATAATGTTCAAACTAACATTTTAGTTTTTTATTATTTGTTTTTATATATTTTAGTTTATTGTTTTAGAATTTTATTTATTACCTTGAAAAAAAAAAAGTTTTAGGTTTGATTTAATAGTCTCTCTCAGATTTTCTGACGTTATGCAAAGAGTTGTTGGGGGCTCAACCTGAATATCATCAACAGAAATAAGATAATCCCAAGACTCAGCATCAAAATTTATTTTCATTATGGATTTCGGCTTAAGCTTTGGTTTAAAAGTAATGTCTTCTTTCAATGCTCTTATTTTAGGATTTTGTTGAGGGCTTGATTTCTTATATTCAGATTTTCATCCAGCAGCATGCAGTACAGGAAATTTTCTTGCAAATAACAATATGAATTTCCTTGTAAGTTCTTAAAAACAATGCTCTGAATCCTGCTGTCTTGAAGCTTGACTAATTGAATGGTTTTGTACAGAAGTTGACCAGCATCTTTGTATTTTCCAGAGCGCTTAATAGAAAACCACATTACACAATAGACTTGAACAATATATTTAGTTATTACTAATAACTCAGGAGATGGTTTATCATTCCTAACATAAACCATCATTATTCTTAAGGCTAGAGTTAGCCATCTAGCATGAAAAATTGGTCCAGGTTTTTTTGCAAGAAATTTTTTAGATATAAAACTATTTTATATAACTCTACTTCCGAATATATGGGAACAAACTCAACCAATAGCTGTTCATGAAGAGTTTGATGAGATGCAGCATCTCCAATAGGCCCCTTATAAGACTTAGGACCATTTGTGTTTCCATCTAATTCACATATAATGTGTCGCAAGTTCAACTTGATGAAGCAAACACCCTAAAAGGTGCAAAGTTCTTTTAAGAATTTTTTTGAGTTTTATAACTAAACCGTTATCTGCACCTGTATTAGAAGTTGTGTTATCTACAATAACAGCGATTAAGCTCTGAACACTTTGAATATTCTGTTAAAACATTTGCAGTAGTGTTTGCTATGGTAGCGCCAGTTCCATTATTGGAATTAAGTTTAGGATTTACTCTACTCCACAGACTGATCAACTCATTTGTCACTTTTGAATTATCTTCCGATAAATTATCTCTAGAGAACTTATACTTGTTACTTCATACATATTTTTACAAATAAGATATGAATCACATGTCGGTAGGTTGGAAGATCGCTTATTGGAAGCTCTGATGGCAAACCAGCATACCTCTTGCTTTCATTACGAATTCTTAGGTTTTTTATTATTTTAGGCATTTCCCTTCAAGTGTGTGTGTGTGTGTGTATATATATATATATATATATATATATATATATATATATATATATATATATATATATATATATTTATATATATATATATATATATATATATATATATATATATATATATATATATATATATATGTATATATATAAAGAGAGAGAGAGAGAGATAGAGAGATATATAGAGAGAGATATATATAGATATAGGTATATATATATATAGATATAGATATAGATATATATATAGATATATATATAGATATATATATAGATATATATATATATATATATATATATATATAAATATATATATATATATATATATATATATATATATATATATATATATATATATATATATATATATATATATATATATATATATATATATATATATATATATATAAAGAGAGAGAGAGAGAGAGAGAGAGAGAGAGAGATAGATATATATTTATTATATATAATTATATATATAAATTATGTTAGTGTATTCTACAAACAGAGTGCTCAATGTTCTAAAAGAACCGAGTAAAAACACTTATCTAACTTTTGATTACTTCAACACTGTGTTTCACCATCAGTAGGATCATCAGGAAGAATGTCTAAACATAAAAAAGTTTTCAAATTATAGAAAAATTATTTCACAGGAAGTTGGGAATTGTTATAATTAATTATGTAATAACTGTAGTGTTTTGCAACCAGGAAGTTGCACCAACTACATTAGATAATTAAAAAATCATGAAAAGAATTCTTTAGAATTAAGGTAAATTTGGACTGGTCATTTGTTTTTATAATTTTTTTAAAGGAACTTATTTTCATGTCTGCATTTAGAAATTAATTCTGATTTTTTATTCAGAAAATTTTCTTGATCTAAATGAGTATTAATTTCAAATTTTTCTTGTAAACATAGTATACATTTTTTGGAAATGTTATTATAGGCAGGCGCAGTTTTTAGGGTAGACCAGTTTAATTTAAAATTAATATTTTTTTCTTTTAGTTGCCAAATATATTTAGACAGCATAGTCTCTTTTGAGTATTTTTTGTGTTTAAAAGATTGTTTGTGATTGGCATAACGTTTTTTCCATTTGCCCTCGGTTAAGCCAATATAATGTTTATCAGGGTTGTTTTGCGAGGAAACAATGCATTTGTAAATAATATTTTTTGATAAGCATTTGCCATTCATAGGGCAGTCAAGTTTTTGCTTGCAGTTACAATTTTCAGTATTTTTTTCTTTGAGAAATTCATTTTTATTAATCAATGCAAAATTATGGCCTTTTATAATTCTTTCAACATTTTTTGAACAGCTATAGCTTACTTTAATAGTGTTTCTGTTAAAAGTTTTGTGCGATTTATTAGAGGGAGGGAAATGTTTATCAACTAATTTTAAAAACGCTTTTTCAATGTTTGTTGAAACATTTTTGCTGTACAGAGGGTTGAACCAAATTATATTTCTATTTCTATTTCGCTTTTTTGCAATTTTTGTTTCAAATTTTAGCTCGAAATTTTTAAATACGCTTTTTTTAAGAGCATCTTCATACACGCGTTTGGAAGAGTTAAAAATATTTTCATTAGCGGAGTTTTGATTAATTCTATTGTTAATTGAAATGGGAATTTGTTTTAAGATTTAAGGGGGATGATTCGAATTTATATTAATATACGATAATTCATCATTAGGTTTTTTATAAGGCCTATAAGAATTTTCCGAGAAGTTAAATGTGACATCAAGAAAATTCACAATTTTTAAATTAATGCTTATTTCAATTTGGAAGCCAATGTTTTTGAATTAACGTTATGCCAATCACAAACAATCTTTTAAACATAAAAAATACTCAAAAGAGACTATGCTGTCTAAATATATTTGGCAACTAAAAGAAAAAAATATTAATTTTAAATTAAACTGGTCTATCCTAAAAACTGCGCCTGCCTATAATAACATTTCCAAAAAATGTATACTATGTTTACAAGAAAAATTTGAAATTATTACTCATGTAGATCAAATAAAATCAGAATTAATTTCTAAATGCAGACATGAAAATAAGTTCCTTTAAAAAAATTAAAAAACAAATGACTAGTCCAAATTTATCTTAATTCTAAAGAATTCTTTTCATGATTTTTTAATTATCTAATGTAGTTGATGCAACTTCCTAGTTGCAAAACACTACAGTTATTACATAACTAATTATAACAATTCCCAACTTCCTGTGAAATAATTTTTCTATAATTTGAAAACTTTTTTATGTTTAGACATTTTTCCTGGTGATCCTACTGATGCACAGTGGGCCAGTAGGTGGACAAAATGGGAAAAATTTTAGTTGTCTAATCTTGAAAACCTATTTAATTTTAGTATCTACATATATTAGGAGAAATCTATTGATAATTTATTTATATTAAATCCCTTAGTTACCAGGACTCTAAGCATTTGAATATTGAGATAAAATTAAAAAAAATAAAAATTATAAATAAGTAATTAACGGTGACATCAACGTTGTGTTATATTTCAATTACATCTACGTTTTTGAAACAAAAAATTAGTACATGTTATTCTAGAGTATTTAGAGATAAGAAAAACCAATGTGTGAAATAAATTTGTCATAGCATGTTATCTCAGTTATACTTTGAAAATCACAGATTAAAAAAAAAAATTTCTTAAGAAACTTATTTTTTGCCGCACAATAACTAATAATTACCACAATTTGCCATGTGTTGTCTTATATTTATTTGAGCTATATGATGCTTCAATCGAGTTTTAATTGATTGCTCGTCCCCTTAAATCCCCGTTCAGATTTTATGTATGTTTTAACTTGGTTGCTATGGTACTAAATTTTGCATAGCAACAACTCATTTTTACATTAACGTTGTTTTAACAGTATTTTACTTGCGCTAAATACACAATATTGGGGGTATGTATTAAAATGAGATTAAGAATTCTTATGAGGTTAACTTTTTTTGGTTACTATGGATACCTTACTTTGCATAACATAGCAACAACATATTTTCGGTAGTTGTTAGTAATTTAATTACTAACACTGACAGTAATTTAATTACTTTTAATTTTAATTACTAACACTTGTAGTAACTTAATTACTAACAAGTATTAGTAGTCCAGGCGGCATATATATTATAACATTTTACTTTTAAATACAAAATACTTGTTACAATAATTATTTAGATATGGTTTTGTTAAACTTAGACATTCATAATTTTCTCCAAAAAAACAATCTTAGTATTTCAAAACAAAATATTACTGAAGATATATTAAAATTTATTCAGCCAAAATTTGCTGATTTTAAAGACGTTGATTTTAGACATGCTGTTCAACGATTTGTTTACTTGTATAAAAAAAAGTGGAAATCTGCAAACTATACTGTGAAAAATTTTGAAAAGAAGTTTGTGAACTGGCTTAATGAATACTTAATTGTCAGAAAAAAAGACAATGAACCAACTGCAAGTAGATGTGGTCGAAAACCAGTTGCATTTGATAATAGTTCTAATAAAACTAAAAAACGGCGTGTATCTTGTTTAATTGAATCTCATTCATCCAATGAATTATTTTTTGCTGCTAATAAAAAATTTAGAGATAAATCTGTTGTTATTGCTGCAAAAATGTTTTAAATATATCAAATACAGATAAAGCAACTAAATATTCAGCAGACGAAGCACTGGCTTTAATAATTGATGCAAGTCTGACAAAAGCTTCCTATCAATTGATTAGAAGTGGAGCCTTGGAGAAAGAATATAACATCTACCCCGCTTACAATGATGTCAGAGATGCAAAATTGAAATGTTATCCTGCAAACATAACAGTGGAGGACTATTCAGCTTCAGTTCCTTTAAAAGATTTAATGACTCATACTTTGCAAAGAATCTGTGCAGTTCAGGAACCTGTGCTAAGGCACTTGATATTGAACGACAAAGCAATAAAAACAATGACACTAACGTGTAAGGCTGGTTTTGATGGTGCTACTGGCCAAAGCATTTATAAACAAGTTTTATCAGAACCCGACATTAACAGAGATTTAAAGCGTGAAGAATCATTATTTATTACTTGTCTTGTCCCATTGGATTTGACTGGATTTAACAACAGCAACGAAAAGGTGCCTATTTGGTGAAATCAAAAGTCGTCCTCCACAGCCTATTGTAGACCTATAAGATTTGCATACAAAATGGAATCCAAGGAATCTGTGATTGAAGAAGATCAGTACATTAAAAGTTAGATAGAAAGCTTGGGTATGATTTTATTAGAGGTTTGCGGATCTTCTATTGAAGTGAATTGTATTATTAAACTTACAATGATTGATGGGAAGGTTCAAACAATATTATCTGAAAAAAATAACTCATACCAATGCTGTTCAGTGTGTGGTGTCTCTCCAAAAAATATGAACAGTCTTGATATCCTTAATATAGATTATACTAACAGAGAGTTCAAATATGGTCTTTCCAGTCTTCATGCATGGATTCGATTTTTTGAGATGTTATTGCACATTGCATATAAAAAAGAAACAAGAAAGTGGCAAGCAAGATCTAAAGAACACAAAGAAAAGGCATCTGTAGCTAAACAAAAGATTCAGACTGATTTTATGAACAAAATGGGACTTGTTGTTGATTTCCCTAAAAGTGGTGGTTCTGGAACAAGTAATGATGGCAATACCTCAAGGCGTGCTTTTGCAGCATATGAACAAACAGCTGAAATTCTGGGTATTGACCAAAACCTTATATTCAGATTTTACATTATCTTGGTAACGCTCTCTTCAGGATATGAAATAGACTGCTTAAAGTTCAAGGATTATTGTTTTGACACTTTTAGACTATATGTGTCCCTTTATCCATGATATTACATGGTTCAATCAGTTCACAAAGTATTGATACATGGAGATGACATAATTAAAAGCCTTACATTACCCATCGGACTTATGTCAGAGGAAGCTCAAGAGGCTAGAAATAAAGACTTTAAATCTTATCGCGAAAATTTCAGCCGAAAAACATCCAGAAAAGCAACAAATACTGATCTTATCAATAGACTCCTAGTTTCCAGTGATCCTGTTATTTCATCATTGCGTAAATCAACATCACACCAAACAAATCATAAAGCATTTCCTTCAGATGTTTTACAATTACTTAAACAATCTTCAAACGATATTATTGTTTTATAATTTTTTGATGTAATTTAAAATTGATAACGTTTTCTTGCACTATTTTTTGCTTTTATTATTCCTAAAACATTATTTACCTAAATACTCAATTTTTATTCAATATAGGTGGGTCAAAAATCCGATAAGATATTCAAATATCAATTTACCACTTTGTAACTAAGGAAAGTATCCGGTAACTAAGCAATATAAGTATCCATAACAACTAAATTTAAAAAATTATCACTTTTGTAAGAAGTGTGATCTCATATTGGTACTCATGCCAAATTTAGTGAATATAGCACTTATAAAATATCTGCAGATAACAAAAGTAGGTTGTTGCTAAGCAAAATAAAGGTATCCATAGCAACGAAATAAAAAAATATTACCTTCATAAAAAGCGCAGACATCATATTAGTACTCATACTAATTTTAGTGAATATAGCTCTAATATTAAATTAGTTATGAATTTTGTCCAGTAAAAGTGCATTCTGGCCCACTGTGTGATGGTGAAACACAGTGTTGAAGTAATCAAAAGTTAGTTAATCAAAAGTGTTTTTACTAATTTAATTATATATATACATATTATATATGTATTATATATATATATATATAAAATGTGTGTGTATATATTATATGCACACACATTATATATATATATATATATATATATATATATATATATATATATATATATATATATATATATATATATATATATATATATATATATATATATACACACACATATATATATATACATATATATATATATATACACATATATATATATATATATATATATATATATATATATATACACATATATATATATATATATATATATATATATATATATATAAAAAGATATATATATATATATATATATATATTTATACATATATTTAATATTACATTTGAAATAGTGTAAAATGAAAACATAAATTCCAGCTTAAAGTGTTTTAATTATGACTTCGGAATTCTAATTATGAGACTTTTTGTTTACCAAAATTCCTAGCGCCCCTCATCCCTAAAACAGATGATTCAATATTAATTTGAACTCAAATCCCTAAATAGTCAATAATTTTTTTAAATTTTTATTTATTGGAATTTTTTTATTTATAGCATAACAACATTTTCCAGGGTGACTCTTATTAAATCTTACTCCTGGCAGTGACCTAATATATAGTGATTAACTAAATACACTTGAATATATGTTCAGATTATAATATTTATGTTGTTCGTATTCCTGTTAATTCCACATTATTCTTGTGATGTAGTTATAGTCTTATAAAATTAATTTTATAATATAATTTTATAATAGTTTAGAATATAATTTTATTATTTATGATTTTTATTATAATTTATAATTGAGGTTTGTTATTTTTTTAAACTTTTGTTTATTTGTTACCTTTTCCACTATTTCTTAGTTGCTAAACAAAACATTTTTACATTTATTATCCCTTTTTTAACTCTTGTAATTAAAACAAAACTATAAATATAACAAAACTTGTAAACAAAACAAAAATAAAATTATAAATATTTACTATCATTTAACTCAGTAATTGTTCTCTGGTCCCTTTAAATAATGGATGAAACAAACATTATTTACTTGCTGATTGGAAATTTTCAACTCAAAACTGTTAGGGATTTTATTTATTCTGGAATTAAAAGTTGAAACAATAGAAGTTAAAAATCTTGATTTAAAGTTAAACTTAATCGAGTTTTAAATTTCTTCTATTATCTGAAAAGATTTAACTAATCTTAATCTTAATCTAACGTATTGCATTATTTTTGATTTTTTATATCTGTTGTTCTAAAAAAAAATTTTTTTTTGTAAATCTGTTGTTAAATCTCAAAAGTGTATTATTATTATTATTATTTATATCTGTTGTTCTAAAAAAATTTTCTGTTTTTTAAATCTGCTGTTCAATTTCAAAAGTGTTGTATTATTATTATTATTATATGATCAATATATCGGTTGTTCTAAAAAATTTTAAATAAGTTTTAAATAATTTTGAAAAAAAGTTTGTGCAAGTGAAAAGTAGCAACAGAAACTACAAATTAATATTAGTACTAAAATTTATTCAAAAAAAGAAAACAAGTTAAAAATACATCCAAAAAAAAAAACATTGAATGTTATTAAACAAAGAACATAAGGGTTTATATATTTTTTTAAATATAAACCCTTTAAGTCAAAAATATTGTGACTTGTTGTATGATCCACATCTATTATAAGTTAAAAGTATTGTGACTTGTTGTATGATCTACATCTATTATAAGTTAAAAATAATGTGACTTGTATGATCCACATCTATAAGTTAGTGTTTTATTTTAATATAGATTGATAGCTATGATCCACACCCAATATTAAAGGCGTTTGGTGAAAATAATGTAAGTTTTATATAATTTTGTATAGACTAACTAATGATATTGCATACAATACCTGGTGTAGTTAAGGCAATTTTAAAATATTATAGCATCTGTATGATATTTTGTTGACTACTACATATTTCCGTTAAATAATCAAGTCTGTGAATTATGAAAAGATGAAAAAAATTAAAATGATAAACTTTGCGGCATCATAAAATATAAATGTTTGTAGCGAAAAAAAACCATACCGAAGATTTTTTTCTTAAATCTTCTTAAAATCATATTCACTTGTCCAAATTTGAATAAGATTTTAATTAAATATGTTTTTTAGGTGAAATGAACATCATAGTTTAATAATATGATCTGTTCTGGTTGTTTATTAGCAATTTTTCTTAGTTATAAGTTCTTTCTTGGTTGGAATTCTTGTATTTTTTGTGAAAATTGATAGAAATACTGTATTTTGACAACTATATATAGTTAATATACATCAGAACCGAAAAAGCAAAAGTGATCTAAAGACTCCAAAACAGTGTTCTTTAGATTCACTATTAGGAGTAGTAAAAAGGTTTTGAAAATTATATAAAAAAAAAAAAGTTTCTTAAATTATTAAAAGAACAGGAAGCAAAAAAAATTATAACATCTAAAGCTCTTGTTTGGGCAAAATACGCTTATAAAATCATGCTAATTCCAAATAAAAGAATTCGAATAATTTGTAAATCGTCTTAACTACACCAAGTATGCTATTATTATTGTACATGATATTTTTGTTTTTTTTGGGTTTTGTATAGTTTTTTTATCATTATTATTAACATTTAATGTATGGTTTGGTCTTTAAAAAATTTATTTAAAGGAATAACATTTTTCAGCCAAAGAAATATGTTCTTAGCGTTCTCAAGAAAGTAAAAAGAAGGTTTCTTTATAAACATTTTAAGTTTTTTTATTTTAAATTATGTTTTACTTTAAATTTGAAAAGTTAAAATTAACTTTATAATTTTTTTTTAAATAAGTGAATTGGATGAATCTCTTCTTGTTCTTCCATTTACTTACGTTGTTGATTTGCTGGAACTCATTAACTATTGGTTGCAGGTTTTTTATTTATATTATTGTTTCTTTATTATTTATTATTATTATTATTGGAGTTGTTGCTGTTGTTAAGTGCCACAGATGTGATTTTACAGGGGAGCATTTTGAAAGTAGTAGACCAGTAACAATATAGTAGACTCGTAACATTTTAAACGGTTATTAGACTCGTAATAATTTATTGTACACTTACCATATTCGGGCACAATAATGTTAAAAAAATACAACAATTTTTGTGTACTTAGCTCAGTTTGACCAAATGTTGTACTTAATACTTCTGTGCATAATGCTATCGATATATATATACAACCCTCGGAATTAGGGCCGCCATTCGGCAATGCCGACCTAACTGCCAACCTGAAAGTGTTTGAGGTCGGCAAAAAATTGCCGACCTCTTTTATATGTATGTCAAATAATTTTTGCCGACCTGATGCCAACCTCTAAAAGATTGAGTTCGGCATATATATATATATATATATATATATATATATATATATATATATATATATATATATATATATATATATATATATATATATATATATATATATATATATATTATTTTTATTTTTTTTATTTTTTTTATTTTAAATATATTTAGTATTGAATTTTGTAAAATTAAGGGTCATCATAAAAAATATATTATCAAAAATAAAAATTTCGGTTTTTAATTTTTAACACTTTTTTTTAGAAAATTAATGAAATTTTCAAATAGTATAACTTTGTTTGCATTGATTTAAGTGAATAAGCACAAATGCATTGTGCTTTAATTCTTAATTGCTTTAGTATATTGTAACTTAGCAACTTAAAAAAAGTTAAATATTTGTTTTTTAACAATAAAAAATGTGTTTCATTTGTGTATTATTTATTAGGCATCCAAATTTATGAGATGTTATTAAAAGTTCATCAAAAAATTATCTTATTTTAAACATATTGTGTACTGTTTTTACTCATTTATATATATATATATATATATATATATATATATATATATATATATATATATATATATATATATATATATATATATATATATATGTATATGTATGTATATATATATATATATATATATATATATATATTATATATATATATATATATATATATATATATATATATATTGTAATTTTATTAATCACCCTCTGTAAATATGTTTACAAACTAACAAATATTATTAAAATCAAACAAGAATAAAAAATAAAATAAAAAGGAACATTTAAAAATGTTTTTTTTAAAGAGTATTTTTTTTAATTATTTGCTGTTGCTTTGCATTTCAACATTAAACTGCTTGTATCAAAATTTGAAGAGTATCTTTAGGGATTACATATACTGAATCTCTAATTTTAGGTTTCTGTTTAGCCAGCATTAAGTTTTTAATATTTAATCTATGAATGTTGCATAATTCCTTTATATCATCCAAAAAGGTGTATTTAACTCAACAATAATTAAGCTGGGAATTAATGATTTTAAAAGTTTTTTGATTAAAAGGAAGATAAATAGATTTACTTTTTTTTTTTTTGCTGTATATAAGTTGACTTCTCCTGAAGTTTAAATAGAGTGTATATAGTTTTTACTATACTTGGAGACATTAAAAAATAATTTAACTGCATTTCTTCTAAGTTTGTCAAGTTTTTTTCATCAATAAATCTTTATTTTCACAGAGTTCACTTTAAACTATGGGTTGGCGTCAGAACTGTAAAGGATTTATACAACTGGATAATGGAACTTAGATGTGCATACTGGATTCTAGATTGAATCAGAGTTTGTACTGTTGTCTGAAAATTTGATACTCTAGTATCAATAATTATTCTATTAAAAGTGGCAAAATTTGATTTTTTTTGTGTCCCAAGTAAAGCCTAGAAGATTGAGTTTATCATTAGGCATTATTTGATGGTCATCTAGGGTTATCGCACAATTAGTTTGTTTTTTTCCGGAGAATAAAAGTTTTGTTTTGACAGCATTAAGCTTTATGTCGTTTCAATTGTTGTATTTGTTACATGTTAATACTTTTTTTTAATTGTTCGCGTCTTTCTAGGTCAGATAAAGTAGAGCTGAATCGAATGATGTCATCAGCAAAAAAAAAACTATAAATAAAACATCGAAGGAATTTAAAATAAAGAGAAAAAAAATGGAAAGAAAAGAAAATAAAGCACTAATAAATAAAGATAATATTAATAATTGCAATAATAATAATATAATAATAATAATAACAAATAATAATAATAATAATAGCATGAATAAAAAAATATTACAAATAGTAACTACAATATGATAGCTTTACTAAAAACAGTAACTAATAATAAAAACTATGGTAAAAATAGTTATAGTAAAGTATGTATAACTATGACAGAAGTATAAATATGACAAAGTATAACTATGACTGAAGTTATTAAAATAAACATAACATTAGCAAAAATTAGAACAAAAACCATAAAACTATTACTACAATGGAATCACTATCATTAGAAATAATATTAATAAGGCTTTTAAAACAAAGATAAATTAATGATAATAGTAATTATAGTAGTAGAGTTAAAAAAGTATAAAATAAAAGTAATAATAGTTATATAAATACAGTAATATAAAAAAAGCAGTGATAATAAAAGATTAATATTCATTAGATATTCAAACAAAAATAATCATATATAATCAGACAAAAATTCCTTAATTTGGTTTTGGCTGAGAAAAAGAATGTTGGTAATAAAAGGGTATTTAGTTAAAATCTTTTTTTTTATAAATGGTATTATTTGGCTCCAGTAAGAAATACATTGATGTTTTATAGAGAGCTTGCCATATTTGATAGTGTTGAAAAAGGAAGTGTGCAAGTTAAAATTTTCAGTATTTCAAGTGTAAAATTTGTGAGTGTCACTTGTTTTAATCAAAAAATTATTAAAGGGATTTGGTAGTTTATTTTGAAGAAAATCAAGCTCAAAGAGACAATTATAAAGTTTTACAAGATTTTGAAATTTTAGAATTTATTATTCAGAAAATTGTAAAGGAGAAAATGTCATAATAGTTATGGAAATGCGTTATAAACTGTTTATACCATTTAATAAAAAACTACCTTTTAATTTTGAGATATATTTAAATATTAAAAGATCGAAATTTAATGATATTATATTATTTGATTTACATTTGTAAAGCTTCCTCTGAGAATGCTATGCAATAACAATTAATTTTTAATGTGTCATATTATTGTTGTTTGTTGGAAATTATTATCCAGTATTTATTGTTTAGTATGCAGTTTATCTTTCTAACATCATTATAGAAAATTTATAGAAATTATAGAAATCTTTCCAACATCAGAAAAGCATAAAATTCTTTTTAGTTTGGTTTATCTGATTTTTAAGATGATCTAATTTCTTAATCTAAAAATGTTATAACTTGATTTATTTTGTAGAAAAACTGGGAAGTTGAGCTTTGCACTCGCTGTTTAACATACCTTCTAAAGTTTGAATTATTTTTTTATTATGCTTTTTTTATATTTACTTAAATATGTAAAAAAGCTCTACTTTTTTTTTTGAACAAAAATAAATTTAGAAAAAAAAAATTTTTTTAAGAATACATCACAATCAAATAACAACAAGCCACTTGCTCTTAACAACAGTTGAATCATTAAAGGAAAATACAAGTCGATCAGTTCGCAGACTAAAAGTATTCAAGTTTTTTTTTCCAACAATTTGTATTTTTTCTTTCTACAATATTGTGTGTGTGTGTGTGTGTGTACATATATATATATATATATATATATATATATATATATATATATATATATATATATATATATATATATATATATATATATATATATATTATATATATATATATATATATATATATATATATATATATATATATATATATTAATATATATATATATATAAATATATATATATATATATTAATATATATATATATATATATATATATATATATATATATATATATATATATATATATATATATATATATATATATATATATAAAATGAAGAAGTACATTGGAGAACATTGATGTTTTTGAAGGCAAGTTAAACTAATCTGCATTAGCTTTGCATAAAGTAAATTGCGATGAGGCTATTGAATGGGAGCAGAAACACTTAAATTGAGGGTTTTTGAAAGAAAAGTCTGTGAAGCCTTGGAGATAAAAAAACATCAATGTTCTCCAATGTACAGTGGTATGAATTTGGACAATGGACAATATGTTAGAAACAAATTTTTGGACTTCATATTTTTCATACTTAAGTAAAAGAAGCCATTATGAAAGTGACGTCAAAATTTAAAATTTTTTTTGTTTTTATTTAGCGGTCACAATTTTTGTAATTATATCCTGAGGATGCTGGTCCTTATAATCCAGCAAAAATTTCAAATAAATTATTTAGTATTGAGAGAATTCGTATTATCTGAGGTTTTAAAATAGTTTATATATATATATATGTGTATATATATATATATATATATATATATATATATATATATATATATATATATATATATATATATATATATATATATATATATATATATATATATATATATATATATATATATGTATATATGTATGTATGTATATATATATATGCATATATATATATATATATAGCAAGCAAGCTTATGGAGAAGACCAGCATGCCAAACTTTGTTGAAAGATGGAGATATATTAAGAGTAATAGCCCTAGCCTCTCCGCTTTCATCTAATGCCCTATAAAATCTTTCATTTATAACAGTTAGCAAGTCAGCTGTAGAGCGAGAGGATTGAAAACTGTATTGATTGTCTGACAGTAATTTATTTGACTCAAGATGGGATGTGAGAAATTTGTTGATCAAAGACTCAAAGACCTTGCAAAATTAGATGCTAATTTTGCAATGGATTTGGTATATGGTTTCCAAGAAAGATCGAAATTAAGAGTTAATCCTGGAAGTCAAAGGGTAGGCGACTCATCGAGTACATTACTGTTGATAAATAATTGCAATAATGATTAGCTGAAAAAAATTGAGTTTTGTCTGAGTTAAAGTTCACCAGCCACTGAGAGCCCCATGCTATAGCAGAAGTGAGATCCATTTTGAGCTCAAATGCCCCTTCCAAGCAATCAAAGAGTGTTTGTCATATTTGTCAGCAAGAAGACAACAAATTTCTACGCAAGGGCTATCACAAAGAAAATCACAGTAAGAGTCCCAGTCAGCTTTAAGGTAGTTGTAAGTAGTTGTAAGTTGTAAGAAAGTAGTTGTAAGTTGTAAGAAGTACAATGATAGGGAATTCTGATGAAGAGGACTAAGATAATATTTTTAGAGAGATCAAGCCATGATCAGAAGCACCTAAGAGTGAATGTGGAAATACTGAGCGCTGACTAAGATCAGAAACAAGACATAAGTCAAGTAGAGAATGTAAATAATTCGAATTGTCTGGAAAATGAGTTGGTAAATTGACTGTTTGTGTTAAAGATTGAGAAAGACAAAAGTTGTGGACTTTAACATCTGCAAAGTCACTGTCATTAGAACCAAGCCACTCAGTGTGATGAGCATTTAATTCACCAATAACAAAAATATTGGCTGAAGGATAAAGAGAAAGGGCTTAGTCAATTTGATCAAAAATAACATCGAAAAGAGTACAGCCTTGAGATAAAGGAGAGTGACATAGAACAAAGAGAAAGGTGATTGAGTAAAACGGTGCTAAATGAAAGCACATAAAAGATAAGTCTGTGGATTCAAACCTAGTTTCCCAACAAATGGGTAAATTCTTACGAATGTAAATGCCCTGGCAAATTAAGTGACTATTAGAGTCTTTATCAATTAAATTAAGATAACCATCAACACTAAGATTATAAGATGAGACAACTGAACGTAGATTATTCTCACAAAGAGCAAGTCTTTTCTCTCTCAGCTGATAAATGTGCCTCCTACATAACCTCCTGGATTCAGGCAGGAATGGAAGCTTTTATTCCTCCTTGTTTGTCCCAAGTCAAGCCTTATTTTACTCCATGGTTTTCACCTTCTTGTGCAGCTGCTATATCTAATCGTAATCATTTTTTCATTTTTTTCAAAAGAATAACTCTTGAGAAAAAACAGCTATTTATTATTGCAAGAAATTGATGTAAAAAGATGCTGTCTAATGCTAAGCTCGATTATTTTTATTTCACTAAATCTTATCTCAGAATTTATGCTCTGGAGACTTTTGGAAAATCTTCAACAGTGTCGTTAACAAAGGTAGGTCTAACATTCCATTTCTCATTCATGGGGCTGAAACTCTTGAATCCTATCACCATTCCCTTTCTTCCATTCCAGTTAAACAATTTAACCTATTGTTAGACGTTCAAATAACTCTAGCTTCCATTGCTAAAGTCATACCTCAATTAAACTCTTCTACGGCTTGTGGTCCAGACAACATTCCTGTCATAGTCTTTCAAAATTGTTCTCCAACTCTCTCTAAACTATTTAATAAGTACTTGACTGAGACTCGTTAAGTATATATTAAGTAAATATTAAAAAACTCTGGTGAACATTCTGACCCCTCCTAGGATTAACTCTTAATTTCGATCTTTCTTGGAAACCATATACCAAATCCATTGCAAAATTAGCATCTAATTTTGCATCTCTTTTGCATCTAAGGTTGTATCTCTTTATCATGCTCAACACTTTCTTACTTCAGATTCTATTCTTTATCTCTATAAATCTCTAATCCATCCTTGTATACTGTTGTCATATCTGGAGAGGATCTTCCAACGATGCTCTTTCTCTTTTAGACAAGGTGCAAAAATGCATTGTAAACATATATGGAACTGCTCTTGCAGCCAATCTTCAGCCATTGTGTTTCTCTTTTCTATAAATACTATAATGGACGCTGCTCTAAACAGCTAGCGTCTCTTGTGCCATCTTAAATTAATTCTCGTTTTACTCATTACTAAGTCTCATTCTTTTACTGTGACTGTTCGGAAGCGCTTCAAAAATTCTTTTTTGTCTAATTTTTTTTCCTTGAACATCAGTTATTTGGAATTCATTTCTTTTATCTTGTTTTCGTGATTCATATAATTTGCAATCTTTTAAGTCCTCTGTTAATCGTTATCTTGCTTAATAAACTTCATCTTTTCTCTTCCAGTAACTTTAAACTCTAATAAAGTTTGCTTGCAACTTTGTTGGAAGCATTGTTATAATTTTAAATTTATTTATAAAAGTATTTGAATAAACTCAAACAACTCCTTGTGGTTTTACCACTTTAAGTTGTTTACATTTGTTAATATTTTTTTATAGTTTTTTTTTTCTTTTTTATCATTTAGGTTTACTTTTAAATTTTTTCAGTAAGATTTTTAAAGTCACTGAGAAAATACAAATATGTTAGAGCTCCTTTATTATTATCATGTCAGACCTGTTACTGTAATTATATTTATAAGCAAGTTAATGTATAGTCTTTAATAAAACTCGAACTGAAAATTTTTTTCTGAAGCTTTTTTTGAACGTTTTTTTTTATTTTAGAAATTTTTTATCTTTAAGAACTATTTTAGTTGGTTGTATAATCGGTATAATTTGATTGGTTGAATTATTGATATAATATGATTGGTTGAATAATTGATATAATTAGTTTAGTTGCATATAGTTTAGTTATTGTTAATTATTATTAGAATTGAAGTTTTGAAGATTTTCACAAAACAAAGTAATTATTTATAAAACTAAGTTTTACAATCATTTTGTATCCAAGATCACAAAGGGCTTCCAACATTTTAACAACTAAATATGCATAGTTTTCTAACTTTTATTTTCAAGAAAATTTTTTGCAACAACTACAAGTTAGCTGCTTTTTCATTGCTGCCTTTTCTTTTAACAAATTCTTTATCATTTATAAGTTAGCAAGTTTGTGATCTATCAAAAACTCCTGTTTTTTTTCTCTAATGAAAAACCTGGCAATGCTGTAACTATGTATTAAAAGAAAATACTATAAGTTTCGTTTTTAAATCTACATGAATAATTTAGTTATGTTCTGGATAATCAAATTAAGTACCATTTTAATGACTTAGTAAGAATCTCGCAAATAAAAAGAATGACCATTTGAGACAAAAAACAAAATTATTGCCATTATGCAAAACAACACATTCGAGGCTTCTCTCTTAGAAATATATACTAACAGTCTCTATTCAATTTGATTATATGTAGATAATACCTAAATTATATGAGAAATACCCAACTGTAACTGTATTGCTATCAAAAAGGGGCTGTAAATGCTTCTAAAGCTTATTAGGTATCAATAAACATGAAAAAAAAGTTTTAAATGCTGTTACTTTTTTTTTTAATTGTAATTTACATGCCAATATTTGTGGATGAAATTTATATTGTAATATTTGTGGATGGAGTTGATAATCTTTAACTTATTTTTTCCAATTGTTTAATCAATATGTACTATTTGTTGGCACTATATTTGTTGGCACTATATTTGTTGGCACTATATTTGTTGGCACTATATTTGTTGGCACTATAACGACACAATTATTTTGTTTGCATCTTTATATATTATTTCTGTTTTTCTTCGTTGTAATTGATTGAATTTTATTTGAAAGTTTCTAATATGATGATTGTATTTCATTTTCTCAGGCTAAAATATCTAATATTATTTTTTCTATTCTTATCCTTCCAGCGGGTACTAGGGGTTACTCACCTTGAGTAGTCACCAATTACTCACCTTGAGTAGTCACCAATTACTCACCTTGAGTAGTCACCAATTACTCACCTTGAGTAGTCACCAATTACTCACCTTGAGTAGTCACCAATTACTCACCTTGAGTAGTCACCAATTACTCACCTTGATTAGTCACCAATTACTCACCTTGATTAGTCACCAATTACTCACCTTGATTAGTCACCAATTACTCACCTTGATTAGTCACCAATTACTAAGCATGAAGTAAAATATTAGTAAAAAAAAATTTTTTTAAATTAGTAACTGACTGTTAATGATACAGTAATATGGTACAACAAAAAACCATCACATTTCTGCAGACCAGTTTGTTTGCAGTACCAGAAGGAAACAGATGTGCTAATAAAAAAAGAAAAGGAACGATTACGAATTGAGATTGAGAAACTTGAACCATTTGTAGTAAGTTTGGAGTCAGAACCGACTGAGTCATTTACATTGATAGTAATTATAAAGTATAATTTAGATTTGACTATGTTTGATGGAAAGGTTGTTAATGCACTGTCAAGTATTACCTCTTCTCAAAGTTGTAATGTATGTTCAGTAAAGCCAACAGAGATGAACGATATTAAATTGATTAGATCTAAACCTGTCAATAAAGAAGCTTTGTTTTTTGGCCTTTCATCTTTTCACTGTTGGATAAGATGTTTTGAGTACATTCTTCACCTTGGATATAAATTGGAAGTTAGGTTATTATAAGCTAAAAGAAAGCATGAGCAGAAATCTGAGCAGAAAGAATCAGTTTAAGAAAGAAAAGCAATTATCCAAAAGAGGTTTAGGGAAGAACTAAGTCTTATTGTTGACATGCCAAAACAAGATTTTGGAAACACTAATAATGGTAATACTGCAGAAGAACCTTTGAGGAATCGAATACCTTCTCTGACATAACTGGTGTAGATGTTGACATCATTTCTAGGCTTAAAACAATTTTAAAAGCAGTTTGTTTAGGATATGATTCAGATCCAAGCTCTTTTCAACAATATTGTAATTATACAACAGATAAAGTTCTTTCTGAATCCAATTGGTATGTTATTCCTCCAAGCGTTCACATACTTTTAGAACATGGTTTACAGATGCCGATGCATTAGAACTTTCCATTGAAGTTTATTCAGAAGAATCACTAGAGGCTCTTAACAAAGAGATTAGAAATACATGAATAAATCATTCATGCAAAATATCAAAAATCAATGTTATGAAAAACCAATTTAACTTATGATAAGAAGTGATCCAGTTATATCGAGCATTTAATTTACTAACCATCAATGTGAAAATGGGAAATTGCTCCCAATAGAAGTTCTTTCTCTTCTTAAACAGTGATGATTTTTTTGAGAAATTTTGTCAGAAATGGTTTCAGTAATTTTACTGTTGTTCATTGTTTATAATTTTATATTTTTAATAATTTTTTCAAATTTTATTCGATTAACTGTATTAATTAATATGCATATTAGTTGAGGACTATACATGCGATAAGTATTGTAATACTTTATAGTGCGTTATTTATTATTACAGAGATATGGGTGGGTTTGTTACAATTATCCTAGTCCTCATGTTAATATGCTTGCGATAATGTTATAGTACAATACTTAAAATGTTATTTTTTTTAGAGTTTTTTTTACTTAACGCAAAAAAATATGATAGTTTATATTTAAAGTTATTTTTTTTATGTTATTATAGGATGAAGTCGGCTTCAATCGCGCTGGTCTGCGATTTTTACTTAATCAGATAGAACTTAAAAAGAACATTACTTTCTTTGAAGATGCTATAGATAAGTCAAAGAAGAAGAAAAAAACAAAGAAAATAATGGCTTTTACTTAACTATACTAAATTATGTTTTTGTTTTTTGTACATGTCATAATAATGTAATAAAAATATGTTTATAACAGTAGAGAACAGTTTGTTTTTATAAACGCGATATTCAAAACTTTTTTAAAAATTAAAACAACCATATAGTTTATGGCTATAATTGTTAAAGGATTTTTAATTTATAGAATGGCTTTCAAAAGTATAACGTCACTTTTATAGCGATTGCTTTTAAATAATGTCACTTTTTAACGATTGCTTAAATTATTTTCAAGCTTATTAAAGAAAGAAATAAAAATAAATTAAAAAAAAAATCAATCAAAAAAGAGAATCAGATCAAAAAGTAATATTAAAAAAGTGTGTCAAAGAATATTTTTTTCATTAAACTTTGAAGAACTGTATATGCATCATAATTATTTAGCTAAATTGTTTACTTTAAAAATAAATATTTGTTTTAGTAGTTTTTTTTTAATTACTTTTAGAAATATAATTTATTGAAATAATGCCAAGAAACTACATTAAAAAATAGAATCCCAAAAAAAAGACGTGCCTCTGATCTGTTGCAAATTGCTATTGGTAAAGTTAAAAATAAAGAAATGTCTTTGTGTGCTGCATCAAAAGCATACGGTGTTCCATGAAATACAGGGTGCGGATGCGATTCGTGAACTAATTTTCGGCTAGGTTTTGTGATGTAAATAAAATACTTCCGCAATTTGTTTTTGTTGATTAATGTTCAATGGCCGTCTTAGATTTATATAAAGTAGTAAATAAAACACATTTTAGTTAAAAGTTTTACAATGAAAGCCAAAAGAACCGAAGTTTTAAATTAGATTCACGTGGGTTGTCTGCACGTGAAGTTATTCGTGTTTCTGGAGTATCTAAAACTACATTTTACAAAGTGGTTAAACGTGGCAATGCTGAAAGAGCCAAAATGCCTTCTCCAGTGAATAAAAAGGTTGATAAAAAGTTCACAAAAAAGCTTAAAAAGCATGTTGAAAGGAATCCTACTGTATCCATCAGAAAGAAGCAAATTGTTCAATGTTGATGGAAGGACAGTCAGAAGAACTCTAAAAACACTTGGAAAAGTCAGTGTGGCCCGACCTTCATGTCAACTTTTAACAGAAAGATTGAAAACTTTACGATAGGAACAATCAAAGAAGCTTCTAAATCAGCTAAAAAGCCATGCTTCATTAACAGTTAAAGTTTTCTCAGATGAAAAACTTTTTAGTGTTGACTGTGATAAATAGGCGAAATGACAGATTTTTTTTTTTTTTTTTTTTTTTTTTAAATTTTAATTTTGGCTAAAGAAGACATTCCCAGAAAACAATTACATTTTTCAACAGTGCATTGTCCACTTGTCATGGGTCCAGAAAAACTTAACAATATCTTCAGGACAATATGGCTAATTTCTGGCCCAAACACTTTTGGCCACCATCCAGCCCTGACCTGAATCCCCTTGACTATAGTGTGTGGAGCGTAGTTGAGAGTAAGGATTGCAAAACCCACTCAAGTGTCAAGTCACTGAAGGCATCAATTACCTGTGGTTGGAACTCAATGTCAAGGGACTATATAATAAGCATCTGCCAGTCCTTCCGTCCTAGGTTTGAGGCAGTGATCAAAAAAAAAGGGAGACAATTGAATGTTAAGGTGGAAAAAGTACTTATCTTCAACTTTTCTTCTATTAATATTCCATGAATATAATTTTTTAGTGCTTTAAAAATTCATTTTGAGAAATGTTCTAAAAAGTTTGCGAATTGCTGCCGCACCCTGTACAATTGCAAGACATCTTCTAGACATGCTCAAAATTTGGTGAAGAGCGATCAAACTAATTGTCTGTGGATGCTGAAAAATAAAAAAGATCTTGTTTTGCTTATATCTGCATTTTCTGATTTTTGATTTAAATTGGAAAAAAAGCAATATTTATGAAACTTTTTCAAATGTATATAAAAAAATATATATATATTTCAGAAAAAATTTGTGAATGGTGTTTGCTGGTAGTTTCATAATTTTATTAATCATTGGCAGAAAAAATTATCTATAGGAGTACATAGCCTTTAACATTAACAAAAGGTTTAGCTTGTAAGAAAATTTTAATCGACGTTTTCCTGATTTAAAACTACGTAAGAAAAATGTGACATTATAAATAGACCTGCTGAAATACTAAACTGTGATGAAAGTGGGTTTAGCTCTACCCCAAGAAATTGTTTGTCAACTTGTTTCTCCACGCAGCGGCCTTGTTCCTCAAGGTTCGTGTTTAGGAGTTATAGAGTTGAGAGAGAGTTATAACCACTATTAAGTAGCCTCCTCATCAGTAGTGGCCTTCTCGGCCTTGAGGAGGTGAATAACAAAAAAAAAAAAAAAAAAAAAAAAAAAAAAAAAAAAAAAAAATTAGTAATAAATGGAGTAAAAACCCCGTTACTATTGCTCCTGGATCAGAAAAAGAACAGTTTACTATACTAGCATCAATATTAACAATACATCCTTACAATTCACAAAAAAATTTGGTACCAGTAGATAAAGACTTGAGCAATAAATAAAAAAGCAACCATTAATACCAGATGTAGATTGTTTTACTGGAAATCAAACCATTAAGAGAAATAATGAAAGATCAGTCAATGGCCACAAAAATATGATGCTATTAACAATATTATAAAGCCGCGTGAAAAACCTAAAATTTCACTCTTTCGAAACCATTGAATTTATTTGTTCTTTTATTTAGTCATTTAAAATAAGCTTTACAATGTTTTACAACATGAAAATACTACGGATAAAATTTTTTACTAGAGCTGGCATATCATCCTGCCCAGAATTAAATGATACCTTTCCAAAAGTGTTCGAGTCAGAGGATATAGATTAACTTGTTATTACTAACAATAAATTAGTTAAATAATATTATGCCTACCAAGCATAAACAAATCCCAGGAACAATCCTAAAAGATTACGCTACCCTTTTGGGTGCCCATTTAACGCTAATATACAATTAAAGCTCATCTCAACTTGAGTTTCTATTTGTAAGAAAAAAAACTCTTGTATTTCAAGGTGCCCCATATGTGACTATGCACCGTGGCGCCGTGGTCATTTGGAATTAATTTAAAATATTGATGTTTGAAAAGATTAACTTTTTATAGCATATATCAGTTACGTTCCACAGTGT
Organism: Hydra vulgaris; assembly: GCF_038396675.1. NCBI lineage: Eukaryota > Metazoa > Cnidaria > Hydrozoa > Anthoathecata > Hydridae > Hydra > Hydra vulgaris. The sequence continues at coordinate 19,508,052 of NC_088922.1, forward strand.
ATCGCTTTATACAAGCTAGGTGGACCAAAGTCAGTTCAGGAAATCAACTTATTGATGGTATTTTCACAATTACTACTACCAATTGATAACAACTTGAGGTATTATGAAAAGTATTCCAGGGCATTGAGTCATACAGTAGCGAGCAAAATATTAGGTGTGAATAATAAATTTCACTTAAATTGACATTTTACAGTATATTTTATAAAGTGACATCTAGGAACTGATTGCTACACAAACTATGCTTATTTTATTATAACAGAGAGCGGTATATTTCCAATTTCTTACAAATTTATGAGGGGAATACCCTATTTATATATTTAACCTACAAATTTGGTAAAGCAAAATAATAGGTATGTGTTTATTTTAACCTGTTTGCTGTAGGATTAAAAACATTTTATTACTTTTATTTGTTGTTGATATAAAGGTAAGGTCAATATTTATGCAACTTATATGAAATAATAACATATCATATTTGTATTGAATTAGAATTAGATATAAAATGGGACGAGGAAAATATTGCACGGCGATAGAAAAAAAACTTATTAGAAATTTAAGAAAACAAGGAAAAACTTACAAGGAAATTTCAGTTACGATGGGATGTTCTCAAAATAAAGTTACAAATGCCTTAAAACCAGAAAAATCACGTGAGAATAGAGGAAGACCACGCAAAACGTGTCAGCGTACGGATGATCACATTACAGTTATTTCAAAAAAAGACCCATTCAAGCCAGCAACAAAAATTTTAAATGAAATTAATGAAAATATTAGTGTTTGGGCAGTTAGAAGAAGGCTTTTAGAAAGTAAGTTGCCAGCTCGAACTCCGAGGAAAGTACCATTACTTGGTAGAAAGAACATTATGAAAAGAAAAATTTTTGCAAAAAATCATATTGCTTGGCGGGGACTGCCAAGCAATATGATTTTTTGTTTCAGCCAAGAGGTCTTAGGTTCAGCCAAGAGGTCTTAGATTTTTTGGTTCAGCCAAGAGGTCTTAGGTTCGACGCTGGCCCTAGCCCAATAAGCGACATTAGTAAAGAAGAAAGCGTGAACTTTTAGGTGCTTTTCGGCGGTGCTCTTTTGTAAGACCATATGTAAGGACTTCTGGGAGCATCTTAATAATAAAATGTAAATTCATTTATATTCATTAAAAAGATTTTATTTCCTAATTTACAGTGCTTGTATACCATTTAACAAGATTTAAAAATTTTTGTTACGGTGATGGATTTTACTCTAGAAAACAAGTATTTTTAATAATAATTTTTTTCAAAAGAAAAGCAACATGTTATATTATGGTTGAAAAAAACTTGATGTCGTAAAATCTTTTTTTGTTTTTGATTTTTCAATTTTTCTGCTTTTTGAATTCACATGTATTCGAGCTAAATTTTTAATAGTTTATAGCCAAAGTACTTAGCTGCAACATATTCGGTTGATCTACTTTATCTTATTTAATTAGTTTATAACTAAAGTGGTCTTTCGTAAAGTGCGTATGGGGATGGAGGTTTACCTAAAAACGTAATGTGTACAAGGGAGGGGTTTAAGAAGGCGAGTACATAAGCGATTTGACTACCTTTCGTTCTCTGTCTCTCTTAAAACTTTAATTATTTTAACAAAATCATTGAACATCACTAGTTTCAAAAATTAGTATTATGTTATGTAACAAAATTGTTGAGACAACTAAATATTTTTTAGTTTTTAGGTTGGGGAAAGGAGGTGATTTTGTAATAAATAATAAAGATAATAAAGTGATTTTTGTAATAAAAAATGCGTACGTAGCTAAATGTTCTTTTCCAGAACTAAATTAAATACAAAGATTCGAAAGAAAATTTTGTCACTTTAAAAAAAGACAGACAAAATTATATATTTATAAAACTTGTGTGTGTGTGTGTATAAACACACACACACACACACACACACACACACACACACACACACACACACACACACACACACACACACACACACACACACACACACACACACACACACACACACAAGTTTTATACATATATATATAATTTCTGTATATATACAAAATTTATATGTGCTTTAAAAATAAAAAAACACAACAGTAAATTTTAATTTACATAAAAATTACTCTTTTCAACTTACTGCATTAAAATCTTTGACTATATTCATTATTTATTTTTATTTATCAAGCTTGTTAACTTCTTTCTCTTTTTTTTTTTTCCAAATTATTATTTCCATTCTTTTTCATTTTTAAAATCTCACACCAAGGAACTATTTATGAAGTTATAAAAACAACTTAATTACGTAATTTTTTTAAAATTTTAAACAGATTTTTAACTAAACATATATCTTTTGTATTTTTTTTTCTAAACAAAGAAATCTACTCGTAATGTTATTTATTTAAAAAAATATTACAAAATATTATTTATACATCATTTTTATAAATTAAAAGATTATAACTTTTTTTTAAAATCAAAAGGTTTTTTGTGCAAAAAGCTGGAATGGAGAAGAAAAAACTTACTCAATAGAGAATAAAATCATATGAATATAAAACTTATTTTATGGTGAAAATTTTATTTTGTATAAGTTTTATGTTTTATAAGTATACAACAAAGTTAATGTGTGCATGGGTACACAGTATAAAATTAGACCACCTAATTGATACAAATTTTATAAGGCAAAATCCTTTATAGCAAACATAATTTATCAATTATCAAATTCTATTTTTTCATACAATTTAAGATGACTTCTTATTTTGATTGGCCAGAGTAAGTCTTTCAAAACACTTTTCAAGCATTAAAAATTATTTTTAAATGTTTTTCCTTATAAAACTTGTGCATCAACCTAGTGGTAGAACTGAGAACAAATTTCTCATTTTAATTTAAATAAATTTAATAACAAAATATATTACTAATCAAAATATATTATTATATTTCAGCTTTGTCATCTAAGATTAATAGTATAAAATGATTATAAATGTATTTATAAAAGAATAAAAAATAATTTCAACGCAACAACTTTGAAAATAAAAGATAACAAAACAAGATTTGCAACCAAGCTTTTTTTTACTCTATAACAAATGAAATGGTTTTTTCTATAGAAAACATGTTATATGTTATTAACTGAAATTTGAAATATTAATGACATACACAAAAGAAATTGAACTAGCAACATTAAATTAAAAAATATATATAAGTAATTGTGCTACATTCCATTAGAAACTTAACTGCTTCAAAAGATTCGTTTAACTTTGTATATTATCAGATGTTTGCATTACCTTACAAAATTATAAAGATTCGATTTTTGATAATATTAAAAGATTTAAATAACCACCAGTCGCGTTTTTTTTAAAACATTTTTTACTGAGATCATTCATCAGAATCACTATTATCGCTTCTTGAATCCTTAGTCTTTTTTCCAGAAACAGTTATTCTATACAACATACTTACAACTAAGTAACCCCAATAAAAATTCAAAAACAAAATAAGGAAACACATTGATACCATACCCTTCTGTATAATGCTTGTGTCATAAGTATTATAAACAAAATATCCATAACTAACCCAAATCGGGTAATAAATTAAGCGAGTAAAAACAAATACAATTGCAAATATACCAAAACAAACATTACAAACTTTATCACATTTAGCATATTTTGCAATTTTAGCTGTTTCAAGCCAAAAGTCTGATGCATCGTGAATGAACATGATCACCACAGCGAACCTATACATTGAAGTAATGTACGAGCCAATTAATAGAAACAAAGTAACAAAGTGATGAATGAGCATTTGATAAAAGTCCTTGCGTTTTGTATCTGTGAACTGGGATACTGATAGAGATAAATAAAAAGATATTTCTAAAAAAAAATACCACTTCATTAACAGTGTAAGCTCATGATATTTATAATCAGTGAGCCATGTAGAATTGTTCCAAAACCAGTTTGACTCACTTACTACCATAACACCCCAACCAAATAGAATAAAATAGCTGAATGCACGCCAACATGATTCAGTCGATTTTTTTAATAAAGTTTCTCTAGTTGATAGAGCAACTTGTGAGTACACTCTACCTTTGATAGTTAACTTTTGATCTTCAAAATTTCGTGATCTGATCGGTGATTCTATCCCAAGATAAAGGCAAAACTTAGAAGCAGCAAACTTTTCAAAAATATAACGTGCTAAGCATATACACAAAAAAAGTACAGGTACCATATACAGATCTTTAACTTTTGCTTTTTTCAATTTATCAGAAGATTCTATATCATTCCATTTGTATTGCTTTGGAAGCCATATATTTTCTGACCAGAATAAATCGTAAAAATAATCAACTAAATCCATATCTAGTAAATCAATACTTTTTACTGTTAGTTTTGTCTTTTAACGTGGCTTGCAATTGCAAGTCAGCGTGAAAATGTTCGACGTAAGTAGACAGAGTATGGGAACGGGGTGGCTGGAAATTTTCCTCAAACCTGTCGAATGCTGTGTTTTATTTTGTTGTAAAAATAAAATAAAAGGCGATAAGATGTAAATGACTACTGATATTCGTTTATATTTTAAATGCGAAATATGTTAGTCACAGACAAATTTTAATTAATGGACGTATGTTGACGATTATGCCCGTCTATGTAGAAGGCTTTTTCTGAAACGCGTAATTTCTTTAAAACGGTTTAATTTGTCATTTCGGTGTTGGAAATATACTTCTCAATTACAAAAGCGTGGCTTTGGTGTTAACCCACCCACCTGGAAAACGATTGTTCGTAAATTAACTTGTAAAAATTAATTTAAGGAGGTTCACCCCCTTTAAAAATTTTAAAATTGATTACAAGGATTTTAAGGATATTTATAGCAAAAAGGTATATATTTTTAAATGTAACGGTATTTAAATAAAATATATTTGTGTTAAAAAAAAAGTTATCGGCTATTGCCATGGTTACTTATTCAAAATGGTGGAAATAAAAATCCTTGAAATTTGGAAAGCTGTTTCATTGGATTGGGAAATCAGATATATCTATGAAACTTTCCAACATTATTTAGTCACACCAAATGCATGCAAAAATATAATAAATAAAATATTTGACTTTCTTGTAATAAGCTATAATAGGACATTATTCCTCAAGGGGCCGTCCATTAGTTACTTCATTAGTTTTCTGGCAATTTTTACCTCCCCAACCCTCCCCTTTGTCAACAATTTGTCAAACTTCCAGAGACCCCTTAAAAATTAAGTCCACATACAACACCCCCCCCCCCCCTACAAAAAAAAGCTATTCAGAGAACCATTTAAAAAGACAAATGCTTGCTCTGAACAAAAAATGAATAAAATCAAAAGGTATAGAAAAAAAGTTATTAAACTTTTAACTTAAGAACATATTTCTCGTTATAACCACAAATACTTACTCCGAACAAAAAAACAAAGATTAAAGGGTTCATAAAAATGTATACACCTTACATGTTTAAAATATGAATATTTTTATAATTAATGCAACACTTTATTATGTGCCAACATGTGCCAATGCTCTGATCAAATCCTCCTCACTTTAACGTTAGACCTAATTCAATCTCAATAAAAGCCAATTATTTCTAATAAAGTTGATTATAACGGAGAAAGGCATTTAACAAATTGTATAAACCAGGAGTCAGCAACCTATTGAGACAGAAGAGCCAAAAGTTACTATTGTACTATTGCAACTTACAAAGTTTTTGTCTGTTGTACAAACAAAAAATATATATGTAAGTACATGGTCTACATTATTTAAACGTTTATACCAGAGCACAGTGGGACAGAGTGTGCCAAAATACCAAAAATCAATATCGGCATTGCACGGTGAAAATTTGTCATAATGGTGAAGACATGTTCATTAGAGGAAATATCTAGTTAAAAAAACATTAAATATTAATTTAAGCGTAGTTTTATGCGGTTATTTACACGTTAATTTGACATGTGTTCCAAAACGCTATTTTGCATTTTTTATTTATCAACTTTCTTACTCTACTATTGTTTTAAATTAACTTCATTGACTTTCATTTTAAACTATATTATTTTAATTAAGAATGTTTTTTTCGCTAAGGCTTTTAAAAATAAATTAAAGTAAATGTAATCTTTAGTTTTTATGCATCGAAAACAGACAGTTTTTGATATTTTTTTGCTACTAACCTTTACTTTATCAGATAAACTATCCTCCAACATCCTCCAAACATTTGATTATGTAAATCTCACGCTAAATGTATGTAAATAGCCATGCATTATAAATATTTTGCAACTTTTTGCAATAAAAAAAGTTATAACAAAAGATTGGTCTTCGGTTAATGGTCAGTCGATGAGAAATACTGAACATGTAAAAAAGATGTTTTGTACACAAAGAATACCTACAAAATCTTTCATTACTGTTATAATATATAAGTTTAGTAAATATAAATCTAAAAAAGTTATTTTATGACAAATACATGCATAGAAAAGTAATATTTTTAATGTTTACATTGATAAAAGTTGTCTTGTCCATTAAAAATATTTCGTATTTTTCACCAAAATAATTAGTTTTTCTAATATTTTTTTATATTGTATAATTACATGTTCATTACTTTATTTATGCATTTTATATCAAATATAGCTATTCTAATAAAAAAAACTACGAAAATAATTTTGGCACAAAAAATTCGATTTTGTCCCACTGTGCAGGGGTCGGCAACCTGCGGCTTGCAAGCCTCGTGTGGTTCTTTCGATATCAAGATGCTCATTTGCTCCATGCATAAATATTATTATAATATTGAAATAAAGATATTGGTAGCACTTTAAAACAGAATTTTTAAAGACTACCAACATCTTCATTTCAAATCATCTACCAAATCTTTATTTAAATATCATATTAATATTTGCGCATGGAGCTAATAATACACATCAACCGCAGATTGCTGATCCCTGGTATAAACGTTTAAATAATAAAAGGTTGACCAAGTACTTACATAAATCTTTTTTGTTGATAGCACTTTAAAACAGAATTTTTAAGGTGGTTATCAGGTAAAAAAATAGCGATTTTTGTGAAAAAAAGTGTTTTTTAGTTTATTAGCCAACTTTGTGTAAAATTTAATTGGCTTTTCAACCATATATAACATGATATAGGTTTATTAATAAAAAAAATGTAAAAAATTGTTTTAGTTGGTAAGAGTAAAAAAACTTTACTTAGCAACCTCATAGCAACCAATTTTTTTTATAGATATATTATCCTTAGAACTAGATTTAAATAATTATTTATTTTCTTGGGTCTGTATAATTAACTAAACTTTTGAACTAGAGTTATAAAGCAAAGTAGTATGTTTTGATGTTATTTTTTAAGCAGAGAGGAAAAAGTTTGAATTTGTTAAAAAAGGTTTTATTATGGCAAAGAATAAAAGTTTTAAACTTAGCTAAGTTAAACGAGTTTTTCTTTGAAAAAGTGCCCAAAAAACATTTTTGTTACAAAAAAGGTACTAGATATGGGTGTTGCTTCAGCTGTAATAAATTATAATGATGGTTTAAGAGGTTTCACAAGAATTTTTAAACATTTGCAGCTTGCCCCTGGAAGTTTTATGATCCAAGGATCGTGGAAGAAGGACGTATCAAGAGTAAAGAACACGATTAAAAATTCAACTCCTAAACAAAAAATGACTAGAAGGAAAAGGAGATGTATCAGGAAAGGCTATATTGATAAGGAAAAAGAAAAAGAGGGAGTTGACTCTTATATTTCAGGGAATTTTTAATTAATTAATTGTTTTTAAACTTTGAAGCTTGATTTCTCAATTGTATTTTTTTGCCTGACTGCGAAGAGCAAATCATTCATATCTTTTTAACCAGATATGCAATTGAGTTCAAATTTTCAGGGTTGTTTCTTTATAGATAGAACTACAATAGCTTACTAGAACTAATCTTAAACTTGTTTCCATTTGAATATATTAATATTTTACCTGGGGTTTTTGTATCAATAATTTTGTTTAATATTGAAAAAGCTGCCATTTTAAAAATAATTATTATTTTTAGTTTTTCTAGTAAACTTTTGTTTATTACACTATAATCTAGCAGTGTTGTAATTTTTAGCTCATAATGTCATAAAGAAGCTGAGAAAATGTTGTTTCCTTTTTCATTGATTTTTTTGCATTTAATGCTAATTCAGCAAAAAAAAAAAAAAAAAAAAAAAAATTTTAAGCGATTTTAATTATATTAATAAGTATGTTTCTTTTAAACTAATTTTGGTACATGAATAAGTTGGCAATCAAAAAATATTTTTTTTACCTGATAACCACCTTAAAGAGCTATCAACATCTTCATTTTAAATCATTTACCAATTCTTTATTTCAATATTATATTAATAACTATGCACGGAGCTAATGAGCCGCATCAACCGCAGGTAGCCGACACCAGGTATAAACGTTTAAATAATATAATATAGATCAAGTACTTACATAAATCTTTTTTGATCCCCTCCCCTATTTTGTTGACGTAATTTATGAACAGCCCTTAAGATGGTACAACACCAAAATTGCATAAGATTAAAGTCAAATTAATCCAAGAACATTAAGCCAAAGTTTCAGAGCTAAATAATTTATCTTTCTTAAGATATGAGCATTATGATAGAACACTCTGTATCTTTTTTTCCTTAGCGATGAAGAGACTAAATATTTAACATGGTTGTTAGGGCATTTACTCCCTATAAAGAAGCTCAATTTTACTGCAGTCTTCAAGCTTTATAAGCTTGATGTCACTTCTATGTTTTTCGAACAATGATATATTATATAACTAGATATCTAACTTCGATCTGAAAAGTGAAGCCACTTTTTACCCTTTTTACAAATGGCGGATTAAGTTTGTAAACAAATATTTTCAATTTTTCTTTTCTTAAACGATGTAAATATATTTTAAACTTAAATACTATTTATGTAGAAGTGTTAAGCGGAAATAAGAATACTTGTAAAATAACAATTTATGATTCCTTAATTTATTTCAATTAAAAAAGGATTAAGGTTTTGAATAGAAAAGTAAAACGAAAAAACGCTTTTGAAGCATTGTTATGAATTAAATACTTTTTAACTTTTTTTAATAAACAAAAAAAAAGTTTAATAAGTATTTTATAATTATCAAAATTTGGTTTTGAATTATCTTTAATTTATTGCGAATTTTTGATTTGCATTTTTCACTTTTGTTCTACACTTCAGCTTCAGCTTTTTACAAATGGCGGGCTATTGTTATAAACAAAAAAAAGCGGCTTTTTTTGTTGTCCAATAAAATCCCGCAAGTTAGATATCTAGTTTAAATAATATATCATTGTTTTAGAATTTAAATTAATCATTCATTGTCAATTATTCAAAAGTTATTCATATTCAATTATTCATTGCCAATTGTCATTGACAATTATTCATTGTCAATTATTCAAAAAAATCAGTTATTCAATTTAAACTAATCATTCAATTAAAAGTCCTTGTTCTTAATCACTAAACACGTTTCGTAACAGTTAACAGATTTGAAAGGTTTGGAGTGTTATTGTTTGTTTACCCTTTATATATATATATATATATATAAATATATATATATATATATATATATATATATATATATATATATATATATATATATATATATATATATATATATAAATTAAATAAAAGAAATGCCAAATAAACAAAATAGTACTAGAAGAAAGAGCAGAAAATGGAATGGGTTCAAACCATCTGAATTTCTCAAATCAAAACCTGATGATCATGAGATTTCTTGTGTTAGCTCAAGAAAGTTAGATGTATCGTTCAACTCGGATAAATGTGAATCTGACGACTATTTTATACTTATTACAGGGTTCCCACCTTAAACATCCTTAAAAAAAAAGTTCTCCTTAAATGTCTTTAAATAATCTTAAAAAAAGATGAAGTTTGACAGCTCTCCTTAATTTCTCCTTAATTTTTTTTATTTTTTAATCATCTTGGAAATTTTATTAAAGTGAAGGGTTATACTTATTAACAAAGAAAAAAATATATGGTTCATTGATAGTTTGCAAACCTATATTTCTATTATATATATATTTATATATATGTAAAGTAATAAATAAATTTATAATAATGTTTCTGTTTATATTTAAAATTTATTGAAAAAAATAAGATTCCGTTTCTAATGTTTTCTCCTTAATTCTCTTTACTTTTTTTTAAAAAAAGTGTCGTTTGTGACCAAATCTCCTTAAATATTAGGAAAATATCTCCTTAAATATCCTTAAAATCCTTATTTTTAGCCTCAGTTTTAATAGAGTGAACCCTGTATTAACTTTTTATTGTTAAAGAAATTAATTGCACACACTGTTTGCTCCAATTTCTTTATTGAAAATTTGTTAATCGAAGGTAACGTTGGTTATTCTCGGATGGGTTATTGTCATTTACTACAGAGATGAAGTGTACATTTTCTAAAATTTTTAAAACTTTACCAAAGGCAAAGAATTCTTTAAACACAAATGAGTTTCCTATTGATACTGTTAAAAAAGAACTTTCATCTCTAGAATCACCACAGCTCAAAGGTTGATGTCGTTTTTTATGACATCAACCTCCGAGCTGTCATGAAATAAGTGCTGGTCATGAGTCGGTAAAAACTTTTTCCTTCTGTATGAATCTTTATTGTTTGTTGCCTAATGGCTTTAATAAGTTAAATAAAACTGCAATGTTAGTATAAAAAATTGCTGCTGAGGAAAGTATGCAGAATGCTGCTTCTGAAACCAAATCAAAAAACAACTCTCTTGAAATAAAATAAGTCAGAATTCCTATTGATGGTTCATGGCAAAAGCGAGGTCATAATTTGTTGAATTTTGTTATAACTGCTGTTTGTAGTGATAAATGTATTGATTCAGAGATATTTACCAAACATTGCAATGAATGTTAAATGTGGAGATCTAAAAGAGGAACTCCAGAGTATCAGTGTTGGTTGGTCACTAGTGTGAATTGAATCTCGAGGGTTTATCGGGTAGTATGGAACCTGTATGAGCTGTTGCTATGTGTAACAGATCTTTTAAAAAAAATAAGTTGATATATAAAAAATATCTAGGAGATAAGAATACATCTTCTCTTAATGATGTAATAGTAGCAGATCCTTACAAAGAGTATGGTATTATGCCTGTAAAACTAGATTGTGTTGGACATGTTCAAAATTGGTTAGGAACATGTCTACAAAACTTTGTCAAAGCCCAAAAAGTTATTAAAAAACAAATATCAGGCCGAGGTAAACTCACTCAAAACTGCATTAATTCAATGCAAAACTTCTATGATCTTGCAATCAGATCTAATGTGGGAAACTTGTATTCAATGAAAAAGCGGTTTACGCTATACTTTTCCACTTTACCGATTTTCCTGATTCTTACACACACCACCAGTTTTGTCATCGTGGAAAATATAGTTGGTGTAAATACTGGGCTCTAAATCAAAAGAATTACAAGCCCAAATCTACCATACCATTTAATTCTACTAATAATTACTAATTTACAATAAGATGAATTGTTAGCAAATGTTTACATGGAAATACACAAAATGTTAACGAGGCACTTAATGGACTTATTTGGGCTCGTGTACCAAAAAGAGTTTTTGTTTCTAGACAACACTGGAAATGGAAACATATTTAGCTATTTTAGCATATAATGATGGTGCAAAGGATGTTATTTGTCTTTTTAAACATTTTGATTTACATGGTAAGGTATCAAATATTTCAGCAACTTCTGAAAATAGGATTTGTCAAATTATGTGCAAGTCATTAGAAAAAGCAAAAAAAAAAAAAGAAAAAAAAACTCTTAAAGCCATGAAAAAAGGTCACCTAGATGAGGAGAAAGCAAAAAAATATAATGACAGTTATGTTTCAGGACAATTTTAAATAAATATTGTAAATAATATATCAAGAATTTTTCAAAGCTGTTTATCTCAGTTCATGTTTTTTCGTTTTTGCTTAATCTTCAAAACTTTCTTGAGTTAGCAATGTTCATTTGATCTAAAATTTCTGTGCTTGCTCTAAATATAAAATTCATTTAACAGATGGATTTTTTTTTATGATTAGTAATTTTTTTTTTTTAGAGTCAAATCTCTTTAAAATGTCTAAAAATAAATAGAATATGAGGAAAATCTACATAACTCATCATTTAGTTTGATATTAAAAAAATCTATCTGTTAAAAGGAATAAAATAGTGTTTAGAGTAAGTGTACTAAATTTCAGGTCATATGATGATATCTAGCCTTAGATATTATGTTTTGAAATTTAGTCTAAAAACGCATTTTTGATAGTTTTTCCGCCATTATGTTTCTAATGCTAATTTTTTTTAATTTTTTTTTTTGCTTTTTTTTATTTGAATCTTTTGAGTAAGCTATATTTAAAAGCATTTTTATTTTGGAGGTTTATTTCATTTTTTATTTGTTTGGTGTTGTACCACCTTAAAGCTTTCAATTATAAACTTAACAAAATCAATTTAAAACATCAAGGCCGTAGATAACTTTTTTTATGTTTGAGCTAAGCAACTTTGAAATATAAAGAAAACTTCATATTTAAGTATGTTCATGTATATGAGGAATGAGGATGTTATGCAAAAAATTGCGGTAACTGGAGACTGGGAACAACAAAAACCCTAAAACGTTAGCCCTCCCAGCCCTAAATAAAAGGGCATTAATTTAATTTGTTTTTTTTTTTCAATCTTAAACTTAATTTATATTCATCGACAAATTTCAAATTTGATTAAATATCTCTTGTTCGGCTTTTATGACCTTATAAAGTTTACAGCATCCTCAATTTGAGGGGGTGATTATTGAATCAAATTTGAAATTCGTTGATGAATATAAATTAAGTTTAAAATTGAAAAAAAATAACAAACTTGAACTCATTGCCCTCCTATTTGGGGCTGGGGGAGGGGGTTAACATTTTAGTGTCTTTATTATTCCCAGTCTCCACCACAACTTTTCGCATAGAATCCTCATTCTTCATGTATATGAACATACTTAAATATGGAGTTTTCTTCATGTTTCAAAGTTGCTTAGCTCAAACATCAAAAAAAGTTGTCTACGGGCTTGAACTTTGCTTATGGAGAACATCGTGTTTATTGTTTAAAAGGTACTTTGGTTATGGAGATCAACGTGTAAATTATTTAAAAATTCAGATAAGTAAATAAATATATGTTACAACATTTTTTTTGTAATACGACGAAAAATTTTTTTTCGGAAAAGTATGCAGTTTAGGACAGCGGTAGTAAAGGACTATAAAAAAGAAATACTTTCCACCTAAACGTCGCAGGATTTTTCTTACGAAGACAGTAGCTCTTCTACAAACATTTTATGATTTCTGATTTCTAAACATTTTTTTTATTCAAAAACGTAAAGGTTTACAGAAAAAAAAGTGTTATCTTATATTTTCAGTTAAGTAATATGTTCTCCAATGTAAAAAATAAGTTCAATGACAAAATATAAAATTATTATGTTTTTGTGGAATACTTTATGGCGCACATTAGGACGCATATTTTGAAACCCTAAACAGGCGATGGGATTTTATCTATTGTTAACTTAAAGAAATGATACAAAATAATGAATGTGTTCTTGTTAATGAGAAAAATATATATATAAATATGTTTCCATTAAAAGGTTTTATCGCTGGTCATACTGAAGCATACTCCATACAATATTTATATGCTACTTTTGTACTACTGGTGAAATACTTTATGCTAAATGTAATTCTTATGCTGCCCAGGAGTTGTTGTAAGCTCGTTGCTGTATCTTAATACCAACTTATTAATTTTAAAAAGTTAAACGTTAGAGTTTTTGTAATAAGAAAATTTGTGCTAATGTTTTATAGACTGGCTTACGCATTCTATGTGAATTTACAAACTCTGAAGAGATTTAATTTAACAACCTAAACTTTGACAAGGGGAATATTTTTTATTACTTATCTTTAATAACTTTTATTACTTATCTTTAATAAAACATCATCCTAAACCTTTTGTGAATTTTGTGAATATTTGGAAAAAGTTTGGTAGTTTATATTAACTTATGTATAATAAAAATGACAGTTACATATTATTACTCTAGTTAAAAATTTAACAAAAGAACTAAAGTTTATTTGTTTGTCTACTGAACAGTAATTTTTTGTTCAATTACATATAAGCATCTACACTACAATCTAGTAAAAAGTATTAAAGTCAAAAAACGTAAATAATTGATTGTTGCACTTTTTTGTATTGCAATAGTTAAGAAAATTAAAAATTAATTTAAAGAAATTAACTTAATTCCAAAATGGTCTTAGTAATGTTATAGCCTTGATGGATTAGTTAACAGTAAAAATTTATAGTTATTGTAGTAAAATGAACTTCGTCAAAACAAGATTTTACATTTTAAGAAGCAGGTCTTCAATAAAAATTAACAATTTTATTTTAAATTAGAAAATGCGTTATCTATTATTATATTATATTATTATCCAAGTAGGTATCCACAGCAATCAAAAAAAACACACAATTGATTTTATTAATTTTACCAAAAAATCTTCTTACTAAAATGTTGTGGTGTTTTTATCATAGCTTTTTAGCTAGCGATATTGGTTACCTATCGAAATATATGTTTTAACAAGCTACAAAGTTACGATATGTAGCTGTCAAAATATTGTTTTAAAACTATTAACAAAAAACATTCGATCAGCATATACATATTGCTATAACTGTAGGTGGCTATAGTCACATAGTAGCTATTGAGTTGTTGTTGTGAAGTAGCTTATAGTCACATAGTAGCTGTAGGGGAGAGTGGGGAGAAGTGAGACACGTAATCTTTTTTTAGGGTAAATGCAATATCTTTTTTATTTGATGTATAAACTGAACCAAACAAGTTTATACGAATAAACCTTCTTTTTAGGCACCGATTCAATCCGCTTAGATTTCCAGCTAATTATAACTTAGTATATAAATTTTTGCTTCTAGAGAATCTGTGTCATTGGGGTAAAGTGGGACAAGTGTGAGTAGAAGTGGGACAAATAAATTTAAAGCAACATTTTAACACAAATCATTAAATAGAAACTGATAAAAACATAAAATCACAAAATTGACATAAAAATGTTCAAGAGCTTTCACCAATCTAAATAATTAAATGGCGGCGGGAAGAGATGGGGCATAAGTATTTCTTTTTTCTGTCCCACTTCATTTCAATGTAAACACTTTTGAAGGTATTTTCAAAATTAGGGCACGCAGGAAAATAAATCAATTTCTGCTAAATAGAGGGAAAGAAATTACATTGTTTACATTAAATAACAGTATTTGGGCACGAATCCTAATTAGAAATTTCAGGCTGTTCCACTTCTCCCGCGTCCCACTTCTTCCCACTCTCTCCTAGAGTTGTCGTTATGTAGTAGCTCATAGTCACATAGTAGCTATAGAGTTGTCGTTATGTAGTAGCTTATGATGAAGCTATTATCTGCAGCTATTGATCATAACAAAATTGCTAGCTAAAAAGCTACGATAAGTAGCTATCGACTAACTTTGGATTTGTCGTTATGTTAAAGTTAGCAACAAACCTACAATCTGTAGCTATCAATATTTCGTAATAAAATGCACTAGCTGCAAAGCTGCGATATGTAGCCTTTGCTGCGATAAAGCTGCGATATGTAGCCTTTGACAAGCTACAGATTTTTTGTTATGTTGTAGCTAACTACAATGCTACAATGTGTAGCCAACGATATGTCGTAGTAGTATCAATAGCCACAAAGCTGCAATAAGAAGATAACGACAATCGAAATTAAATTTATTATAATAGATGCACGAGATTCAATAATTAAACCCGAATTTTTTAAAACGTGAAAAACATAATAAAACAATAATGTAAGATTAAAAAAAAATTGCTCAAAAACGGCTATAAAGCTAGCTGCTTTTTCCCAAACTAGTCGTTAGTTCATTACAAAAGAAAAAATGACGCGTCACAATTAAAATATTATTTAAGAGGTATTCACACAAAAAAATAAAAAAAGTGATTTTATTGATTTTACCAAAAAATCATTACATGTTAAAACTATTGACAAAACTTAGAAATACGGTATACATTTTATTTTTTCATTTTTTCTAGAACTAACAAATTTTTATTCATCAGATAATCTTATATGATAGCATGATAAATATAAAATTTATCAAAGTTTAATGCTTTGTTAAATATTAATTACTATTAATAATTATACTGGACTATAACTGGACTATAACTGGACTATAACTGGACTATAACTGGACTGTAACTGGACTATAACTGGACTTACTATGCTAACTATACTACAATAACAAGGGAGTTCTCATACTTGATATGTTTAATGTTAATACCCAGCAAACATTGTTTTAGTGGATTTGTAGTGGACCAATATAGGCATTTTAGAGCAATTTATTGGAGTTTTGCTCATCGATTATCTAGTGAACCAAAAATTCATTGCATAGCAATTTTTGCGGCTGCCACTAATGGCCCACAAAGTAACCAATGAGCAAAACTACAGCAGACCGCTCAAAATGCCACGGTCCACTGAAATTCCGCTATAGAATGTTTGCTGGGTAATTTATATATGGGGTAATCACAGTTTTAAAATTCTGAACGTAATACAAACGAAATGTCTCGAAAAATATATTTTGGGAGGTATTCTAGACACATGTAGGTGTCCATTGTAAGTGATTTTGAAATTTTTCGAAACCGTCCGTGAGACTTTTTTTACTTTTAACTTTTTCCACGTTTTTTATTTTTATTTTCGTCTATGATTGAATAAGTTTTTCATCAAAATGAGGTTCAAAAATTTGTTTTAACAAATGAGTACTAACTTTTTCCAAAACTTTTTTTATTTTATGCAAATTTGTGCTGCAAGCGATAGTTCTTGAGATATTTACAAATGGTGGTAAAAATGTTAACTAAATTTTGTTATTTTTTTTTTAAATACATTGTTTCATTAGTTTTTAGTTTAAGATAGTAAACTTGAAAATTTTATTACATCAGTGCCCTCACGTTTGGGCAGAGGGGAGCAAGCTTTTTAGGGCTTTTTTGTTCCCAAGCCTTCACCATTTCAAATTTTTGAAAAGCTTCCTCATTTGGCATAGGTATGAACATACTTAAGTTTGGAGTTTGCACAATGTGTGAAAGTGTCCTATCTGAAACATCAAAAAATCATATGACATTAAAAGGTTTTGTCTAATATTGTTTAAAAGTTGATCTTTTTCAAAAGCATCTTTATCTCCACTACATACTTCAAGGAACCTCTGACAACCCAAAACATGTTGCGAATTCAGCAAAACATAGGTCTTTCCAACAACAGGATGAGAAAGTTAGGATCTGCTATGAACCTTTTAAGTCCTGATAGAATTTTGGAACTTAACTTTCAACAGAAATTAGTTTAAGCAGGTCAAAAGCTCAAAAATTATTAAATGTTGACAAGTATTCAGCTCAGTGAAGGAAAAACAACAAGCCAAGTTGTTCACCGTCGTGATCTCAACAAGCTCAGTAAAATATCCATGTCAACAAGTAAAACTTCTGACTCTGCTGTTGTGAAACTTGGAATAGATAGAGAAGGAAAATTTCTGAAAGTTAGCTTTACCCTCATTATAGTTCAAGAAAAAGGTGACCCTCAAGGCCCACTTCAGAAAACTGTCAGATTGATGGCACCTACATCATCAAAAACTACCATAGTCAAGCAAAAAATACTGGTAGCAATTTCTCAAGACACTCAGAGACCTATGCTAATGCCAAGCCTATTCTTGATCTCAACAAAGTTTAAGAAAAGTGTATTAAAGATTTCGATTGATGGGGGCATCGAATCAACAAATCTCCTCAACTGTGGAAGCCTGTGAATTCTTTTGTGATATAAGAAGCAAGCAAAAAGAGTTTCTCAGCTCAGGTGGCGATTCGAGAAAATCAAAAGTTGTCCAAAACGTGGTGCATCTAACCGTGTCAGATAGTTTGAACTATAAAAATCTTGACCTACTAAGTTGTTCTACAAAAAAAAAAAACTACTAAAGAGTGGAACTATTTTTCAGATGTACTACTGAGGCCTATATCGTTTTCAACCAATATATGACGCTTTCATTTTCGACCGAATTTTTTTCGACCGATTTTATAGATTTTCATTTTCAACCGATTTGATATAAATTAATTTTCAACCGATTATAGGCAATATTTATTTCAACCTACTAGTCTGTGTTTTTAACGTTTTTTACTTGCGTTTATTTTTTTTTTTTACAAACTAGTATAGTGGGAAAAGGTAAAAAACATTTAAATTCATAAAAAAATATAATAAAGCTCTTAAGTACAGTTATTCAGAAATATAACCGAAAAAAAAAACAAAAAAAAACCCAATCCATTTCCCATGGGTCACGGAAATGTCCATACTTGGGCACATAGAGAATAGTTTGACTTAAAAAAATCCACTTCAAATACACCGTTGAAAAGATAATATTATACTGAATAATAATTGTATAAAAACCTTATTTCTAAAATGAATTCCTTTAAAATTATATTAAAAAGTTGATTTAAACAATCGTAACGCTTTCATTACTTAAATTATAAACCTACGCATTAGCGCAGCAATAAATAACAGTGTAACAGTTATCTATGCAGTACAGTATAACGTTATAACAGTAAAAGTATAATAGTTATTTGTCTATGCAGTACAGTATAATTCCATTTGCAGTTCAGCTCTATAAAGTACATTATAAATGGAGATTTTGAGGAACTCTACATTACATTATATCAGCGTATAGCGTATCACTATTATAATGAAATGCTTTATTATAATGTAAAACAAATACATTAGATAAAATTTTATCCTTTTTTTTTTTACCCCTTTTCCCCCTCTCTTATTTTTAGCGAGTGAGAACAACCGCCCCTAGATGTGCCACGGCTGGCTCTAACTCAAATCTTTAAAAATATATACAAAATACCTACCGGAAAAAACGAAGATATAAAATCGATCAAAAAA
Organism: Hydra vulgaris; assembly: GCF_038396675.1. NCBI lineage: Eukaryota > Metazoa > Cnidaria > Hydrozoa > Anthoathecata > Hydridae > Hydra > Hydra vulgaris. The sequence continues at coordinate 19,526,949 of NC_088922.1, forward strand.
AGAGTCGGTTGAAAATAAAGTAGGTTGAAAATTCAGTAGATTGAAAACTCAGTAGGTCAAAAATACAGTGGATCAACGATTCAGTAGCTTAGAAAATTAGTAGCACATGTTTTAATTAGGTGTAAATATAAAAATCAAATGTTGTTGGTTGAAAATCAAAATCGTCATAATCAACGAATTTCGAAATTTTAAAATTAGGTTGAGTTATAGGCCACCCATCTACCATTGTTGGAGTTTCCATACCAAAAGTCTATATTAGAAGTTATTCCGCCAATGAAAATAGCTTTTTCACCTATTCACAACACCTAGCAACAAATGTAGCATTTGTTGCTAGGTTTTGTGATTAGGTGAAAAATTTAGTTGATCTTTTGCCTAATGCAAAGAAATGGCCTTAGCATTGCATACTTTACCTCAGCCCTACCATAGTAGTTATTTCAATGGCAATGATTGTATGAAGCTTTTGAGATATTTGGGCAAGTTGCAGTAGTTTGCTGATTCTGCCAATTTCAATTAGGCTATTCCCTTTATCCAAACTCTGTCTTATTTTAGAGATTTGGTTACTGCATGCTTTAGCATCCAGTATGGATCCAGACTTTATAATAAAATTTATGAAACTTAGAGACAGCTTCACCAAGCTCCCGATTTGCATCTCACCAAAAGTACATGCTGTTTTTTAACCTTTTACCGCAGTTGATCAAAATCAAAAAGACAGGACATAGTCTCGACAGTAAAGATGCAAGAGAAGCTATACATTTAAAATTCAAATCTCACTGGGGATGATACAAAAGTAATGTTACGCATTTAAAATATTCACAGCAACCTTTGAGATGTGTTGTTAATTATAACAGTAAGAGGGTTAAGAATAACTACTAACTGTTTGAGAATGTTTTTACTAGCCATTGTTGTTTTTTTACTAGTCGTTGATGTTTTTTGCTAGTCATGTGGGATGTGTTAAACAATAATTGTCATAAACTTAGAGAAAACAAAGTGTGAAAATAAAATTTTAAGAGTTTTGTAGCTACTTTTTAATCTATTACAAATTATTCAACTTAAGTGAGTTTTTAGTAGTTTCCAATTAAAATAATTTTAAATTTTCAAGGTCTAAAGACCAATTATTATTTAATGAATTTTTTTAATGATAAAGTTTTAACGCTCATTTTGTGAAAAAGCAAAACCTAAAAAAGCCAAAATTAAAAAAAAAGAAGTGAAAAAAATAAAAAGTCCACACACGGTTTTAAAACATTTCTAAATCACTTGCATTGGACCTTAACATGTATCTAGAACCACCAAAATATCTTTTTCGGGGTACTTTATTCATATTACTTTCAGAATTTTTAGGCAGTGTAGTAGGGTATATCGATTTTAGCTTTTTTTTTATAATTTTATGTAGCTTAATGTTGCAGTTGTATCTAGGTTAGAAATGAGGTCTTGCCTAATCTCAAGTATCCTGGTTTAAAAATGGCTTGCGGATTTACATTTCAAGCCTTATTTTTGAACTATATTTGTTAGATTGTGAATTTTAAACATAGAAATATGTTATTTTAAGTCTAGTAATCTCGTTTTAAAACATCTCGTTTCGAATTCATAAAGTAACCAATAAACGATTTTAAAAAGCGCAACTGCTTTAAGGAGCCAATAAATTTTCGTTAAGTCGTTTACACGCGTTTAAATTCTAATTTTGTAAATATTTTTTGTATTTAAAAGTAGGGTAGACCGGGGTCGAAAGTAATTGGGGTCGGTTGTATCAGTGTGAATATCTCTGTACATATAGATAGGACGCTGCCATATTCGATGATTTTTACCTACAATTGATATCCACTGTTGCTTTAGTTTGTTTGCCACTGGCGCACGAGTTGTTCGCGTATTCTGTGGTGCATGGTGTTTATCTAAGCAAAACTAACATTTTTACACCGTATTTGGAAAGCAATAATATAATTTCTGTATCAGCTGAGTACATTTTGTTTTGGTAGTTTCAAAATATTGTTATTTTTACGTAATTTAGTGTAAATTTAAATTATCTTTACCACGATTAAATAGAAAAAATATAATGTCAAACGAAAAAAAACCTACCGGGGCGGTTGTATCAATGAACTACAAAAAATCCCGGGGTCAATTGAACCAATACAACCAACCCCAGGATATCATTTTTAATATTTGTTATAGTTTATTTGCATTCGAACTGACAAAATAAATATTTTTTAAGTTTGTAGTGGTTCGTACCTCTGTATTTTATTTGTAGGTAATGAAGTATACAGGTTTCATATTTTATGTTTTTTTTATATAATGTTTAGTAAATGTTGAAAAGAACACAGAAAATGTCAAAAAAACTTATTAAATACATATTAAATTTATTGTCATAAACTAATATGGATTTATTCTACTTCAGGATGCCCCGAAACTGCATAAAAAGAACAGATTGGGGTAGCCAACCCCAATCTTCGTACGAATCTGCCTACAATGATGTAGTCAAAGAGGGAGTTTCTAATAGAAAAGTTGCACAAAAACATGGTTTGTGCTATGCCTCATTACGAAGGTATATATTAAAAAGAAAATTGGAAGGTATATATTAAAAAGAAAAACATCAAACGAACCTGTAAATGTTGGTTACCAAGCATGGCACAAAGTTTTTACTGCTGACCACGAAATTTCTATAAAGAAAAATATCATGAAGGCAGCTGATATATATTACGGATTTTCGCCGCGGGAAATAAGAAGACTGTCATTTGAAATGGCATCTATATATGAGCTCAATATGCTGTTACAATGGAAAAATAACAAACGTGCAGGGGAAGATTGGTTCAGCAGTTTCATGAAACGACATCCAGAATTGTCAAGAAGATGCGCCCAACCCACTAGCTTAGCAAGGTCTACAAGCTTCAATGAAGCAAGTGTGAATTTATTCTCTGAAAATTACGAAAAGGTTCTAGACAAACACAAATTTAAACCAAAAGACATATACAACGTAGATGAAACCGGTGTCACGACGGTACAGAAACCATGTAAAATTGTGAAGAAAAGAGTATCTCATCAGGTCGGCGCCTTAACTTCTGCCGAACGTGGAAATCTGGTTACCGTTGCACGTGCAGTGAATGCTATTGGAAATTATATACCCCCTATGTTTGTATTTCCTCGGATTAGATATCAAGATCACTTCGTCAGAGACGATCCAGTTGAAGTATTGGCGCTGGCAACAGCAGTGGCTGGATGCAGGAAGATGATATTTTTGAAGCACTTTCAAAAGTACACATTGTCATCAAAAGACAGGAAAGCTCTCCTCCTTTTGGAAAATCATTCGTCACATATTTCAATTTGGGCATTGGATTATTGTAGTGAAAATGGAATAATAGTTTTATCTTTCCTACCTCATTGCTCACACAAATTGCAGGCTTTGAACCGTTCAGTATATGGCCCATTCAAAAAAGCTGTTTACTCCACCAGTGATGCTTGGATGCAAAATAATCCAGGTAAAACCATGACCATACATAACATACCATTTACTGTTCAAACGGCTTTACCAAGAGCATTCACGTCTACTAATACTCAAGTTGGGTTTAGTTGTACTGGTATTTATCCATATAATAGACAAGTTTTACAGGTTTTACGCCATCATTTGTTACGGACAGACCAATGCCAGAAGATAGACCAATTCTAGAAAACAGACCAGTTACAGAAGACAGTCCATTGATAAACGATAGATAGACAAATGTTAGAAGTGACACCATTGTCAGAAAACAGGCTACAAAATTTTGCAGATGATCCAATACCGTCCACGTCAACTATTTTTAATCCTGAAAGCATTTGCCCATTCTTGAAAGCTCCACCTTGAAAGGAAAGCACAAGAGGAAAAAAGAAAAGAAAGTCGACTGTGTCACAGATACACCCAAAATAGAAAAAATCAGATTGGAAAACCATGAAATGGTCATGAAAATGGATAAAAACAAAACAAAACATGTAGCTAAAAAAAGAAAAGTAAGGAAAAATATAGTCAACGATGACAATAGCGACGAATGTTTATGCTTAATTTGTTTGACGCCTTTCTATAAAAGTAAACCTAACAAAAAGTGGGTTCAATGCATGGACTGCAAAAATTGGGCACATGTGGATTGTGCACATCAAACCATTTATTATGCTTGCATAAATTGTGAATCTGAATAAAAGTTTGTTACTTAATGTAATTTTGATGAGAAGTTCCTAAATATTTTTTATGTTACAGGATCATTGTGATTTATTTTTGTTTATTTAGTAAGTAATGTAGTAGAGCCACTTTCGATGTTAATCTTTATTCTTAAAATATAGGTTTCGATGTCGTTTTTTGTTATTGTGATTGACCGTATATTTTTTTTATTACCTTTTTTGATAATTTTTGAGATATTGTTTTTCATTTGTAAATGTCATAAGAGAGAGTCGCAGTTTATTTTTTGGATACAAAAATACTTAAATAGGTTAAGCAAAATACTTAAATAGGTTAAGTGTCTCGTTTAAGTGTCTCGTTTTTTTTTTCTTCATAATATTTTTACACTTCGAAATATTTTTTTGTTAGTTGTTAAAAGTGAAATAGTTCACATTTATATATTTTTTAGAATTTATAGATTTTTTTCATTTGATGTATTGTCTTGTGGGTATAAAAATATAATATATTGGACCTCGTTTGTTTTATTGTTCTATTAATAAAAAAGATTAGTCGAAAATATATCTTTAAATGACTGTCCCTTTAGGAAGACCAGTAATTCCTTAATAGCCTGTCGTAATACAATCGACCCCTAGAGGTGCTTCAACCGCCCCGGGGTCCGGGACGGTTGCATCACTTTCCCATTTTGTAAACTTTGTTGTATTTCTCAGTTATTATTGTTTTAAAATCCGTCATATTACATTCATTTAATAGCTGAATATATTAGCTATACAGAAACGCTGTTGCTTTTTGTGTATGTTGAATAGTCTCGTTAATTTCGGCTTAAAGTTAAATTGATGCATTCGATGCATTCCCGGTCTACCCTATTGCATTTTGTTTGTATTTAAAATTGGTTTTAAAATTAAATATAAAGTATTTTAAAGTTAGTTCAAAAATAAAATTGCAATTTAAACAAATCGTTTAACATCAAAAGTAAATACTTATGATTACTATATTTAGAATAATGTTTTTACCTGTTTAATATTACCTAAGTTTTGTTTTGCAACTTCTGAAGCAGAATAAAATATTAAACTTTTCGAAGGAACTAATAGTTTTACTTAATTTAGTTGGAGGAACTAATTGTTTTACTCAATTCATGAGGCGGCCATGGCCCCCAAATTTTTTCAAAAGGGATTTTTTTTTTTTTTTTTTTACCAAGCGGGTTTTTAATTGTAAGTTTTGATATTTTAGGGTTTTTCGATGCTTTGGCCTCCACTAAAAAGTCACGCCGTGGTTCATTACTCTAAGTGTTATAATTTAATATGTAGAGCGGGCTCATCGAACAGGAATAAAAAGAAATGGACGGTCTAGAACAATTGTTATTAATTTGCTGAGGTATAATGACAAGATAAAAATTCTGAAAGAATCACATAAGCTTAAAAGAAATAACGTGTATGTGAACCAAGACTTTTCCCGTGAAACTGTGGATATAAGAAAAAAGTTATTAGCGGAAGTGATGAAAAGGCGATCCAATGGTGAAAATGTTCATCTTAGGCATGATAAAGTTATTACTTCAAAAAACTCTTTATTTAAATTTAGTAATAATAAATCAAATCAAAATTAAAAAGTTATATATATTTTAAATGAATATTTAAAGGTATACATGCATATACATTTTTTTTTTAAATGGCGGAAAACAATATTTTAAATGTTTTTGATATATCTACTAGAGAAAACATGATACTTTTAACAAACAACTTTGACCCTGACGCGAACAAATAACTTTTCAATAGATAATGTTTATTTTAATATAAGTGATGCCTCGAGTTATTTCAACTCTTCATTATCCAATTTTTCATTATTAAATTTGAACATCAGAAGTATGAGTAAAATTTTGAATCTCTAAAAATAACTTTAAAAAACTTAAACTACAATTTTAGTGTAATCTGTCTAACGGAAACTTGGTGTCAAAATGGCGATAAGTTAAGTTCTAATTTTTTTCTACCAGGTTATAATTCAATACACCAATCCAGGAAAAATGGCATTGACGGGGGTGTATGTATTTTTATTCTTAATCCTTTTACTTTTAGAAAATTACTAAACCTCAGTGTCAATGGCGCTAATTATGAGTCGTTAACAATTGAAATTCTTAATTAGAAAACCAAAAATCCTGCTGAAAATAAAACATTCCAATCCTACTTAAAAAAAAAAATACTATGTAATGGATGAGTCGGAGCTGTCTCTAAATGAACTTCAGGCATCCTTTAATGCGCTTAAAATAAATAAAAGTGCCGGGTTTGATGATATTAATGTTAATGTTCTAAAAGCTGTTTTTGATGTTATTAAATTACCTCTTGTTTATCTTTAATCTTTCAATAACAACTCGTATTTTTCCTTGTCAATTAAAAATAGCAAGAGTAGTCCTTATATACAAAAATGGCGACGATTCTATACCATCTAACTACAGACCTATATCTATCCTTTCTTGTTTTTCAAAGTTGCTTGAGCGTATTATGTATAACAGACTATATAGTTATCTTGAAAAACATAATATCTTATACAGCTAACAGTCTGGTTTCCGAAAAAGGCATTCAACACATCATGCAGTAACTGATTTAGCCAGCCAAATTCTGGATGGGTTTGCTGAAAAAGTTATACTCTCGGCTTGTTCATCGACTTATCAAAAGCTTTTAGCACTGTTGATCATAAAATTCTCTTGTACAAACTAGAAACATATGAAGTAATAAATAGCAACTTAAAATTGCTGCAAAGTTACCTTAAAAATAGAAAACAAGGAGTATCTTGATTCAACGTGTACAAAGTTAGAAACAATAAGCTGCGGAGTTCCTCAAGGCTCTATTCTTGGACCCTTGCTATTTCTGATTTATGTAAATGATATCTACCTATCTTCAAACATGCTTAATTTTGTTCTTTTTGCTGATGACACTAATCTTTTTTATACCAATTCCAATATAAAAACACTTTTCTTTACAGTAAATCGTGAGCTGGAAAACCTTAATGACTGGTTTAAATCAAACAAATTCTCTTTGAACATCAGTAAAAACTAAGTACATTTTCTTTCATCACCAATCTAAATCCGATAACTTGCCTCTGCAACTTCCTCAACAAATAATAAATAAATATTATAGTAAACAGAGTTTCATCACTTAAAATTTTAGGAATAATATTTGATGAACATCTTATTTAGAACAATCATATTACGCTAGTTGAAAACAAAATTTCTAAAACTATAGACATTATGCATAAAACAAAACACCTACTAAGTGAAAAATGTTTAATAGATTTATATTTCTCTTTTATCCATAGCTACAAAAGCTATTGTAATATTTCTTGGGCAAGTACTTGCCGTTTAGCATTAAAAAATATATATATTAAGCAAAAACAAGCCAGTAGAATTATATGTAATGTGTATAAATACGCCCACTCCAAGCCGTTACTCCGGGAAATTAAAGCCCTTAATGTCTATGAGTTAAACGTGTTCCAAAACTTGTTACTCATGTTTAAATATCAAAATGACATGCTTCCAAAATCCTTTAATAACCGATTTCTAAAAATTAATCATAAATACTTAACGAGGTGCTCTATCTATAATTTAAATTTACCTAAGTCAACTCTCAAAACATCGGATTACTCAGTTTCATATAGAGGACCTCGTCTGTGGAACATAATTCTTAATGAAAATATGAAAAGTATTACTTCAACTAATTGTTTTAAAAATATAGTTAAACAGTATTTACTTGAATTAACAGACACAAACATATTTTTGTATTTTTAAGTGAAAAAAGAAATCTTGTAATATTTCTTGCTGTATGCATTTATTTAATTTTTGCAACTTGTTGTATTCTTGTTGTAATTATGTATTAAGTTGTTTTACATAACGAGTATGTGTAAATTTATATAATGAGAAATTTGTAAAAAATATTTTACGCTTACTATGGGACTTGATGACAAGGCTTCTGTCGTCTACTTGCTCCTGTCGTTATTAATTTTTTTTTTAATTTAAATTTTATTGACAAAAATTGTAAAACAAGAACGTTGTAAAATGTTTATAAATAATGCAGTTTACATATATTTTTAGTCTACGAAGTTGCCGAAAGTTAAGGCTACAATTACACGGATGAAAAAAAAAAAAAAAATATTGAGGTGGCCCATGTGAACTATTAATGACAGATCCAAGTACTTTTAGACAGGTTATTTAGTACTATTACTATCTTTTTCATATAAATTCAAATGTAGATATTGTATTAGTGACTCAGCAAATTAGCAATAATATAAAATCAATTTGAACTACAGTAAACCCAAGTTTACCTCTTATAATTGACAAATCTATTTATAGAAAAGGTAAAAGTCTTCTCGTTCTTGTTAAGGATATTAATCACAAGCACGGAAAAGCAAGCGCTAATTGAAATGATGATGCAAACTTGGACAAACTTTTGATATTTCTGCGTGTTCCTGTTCATTAGATATGTTTGCCTGTAGTGACAGAAAAGTTTCATGTAATAAAGAAAATTGCATCGAAGAACATATTGTATGACTTTGCTCTCAAAGTAATAAAGTACCTCTCGAAGACAGAGCTTATCTTCGTGATCAGAGGAATTAAATTGGTCCAAAAGGTGCATATCAACTTTCTTCCGTTGATAGATTATCTGTCAAATGGATTTGATAAAGAATGACAAAAAATCTCATGAGCTCGTTAATGAAGATGAATCCCTCATACCACACGTAAACTTAATTGAAAAAGCAAGTGGTTTATCCAATACGGAGGTAGATATTTTATAAATACATGAAATATTTGTAGAAGATGAAACAGAAAGCATTTAATTTTATTAACTTTTTTAAGGATGAAGGTGAATGGAAACCAATAAAAAATCCTATCGGAAAATACAAATTGGTTAAACTTCCAATGTTTGCAATAGAACTAGTCAGAAACGAGTGTTCGTCAAACGTAGGAGCAGCCCTTGCAAATGCTTTACTACATGACATTAAACATCTCCTGAAAAAAGACGTTGATATAAAAGATATTTTGATTGGATGCGTCTTACATCAAAATGAACTTCCGTTACGAGCTCTTTTTATAAAACTTGATGGTGACACAACTGGGCCAAGAAGCTTCAGTGGTCTAGTTGGCAAAAGATGTGCTGAAAATATTCAGGATAGAAATAAAGTTTTGTTTCAACGTATTGAAAACCCAATTGTAGATGGATATATTTCAGAAGAAATACTAATAAGCCTCAGTTGCGAGCAAAGACTTTTATTTGAATATTGCAAAAGAATAGACTTTGTTAAAGTTTCTGATAAATGGGCCGCCAATAAAATTGGCTTGTTTAACCATGCAAAGTGGTTAACTCTAGCTACTCGCCTTTTCTGTTTGTATACTAGAGACAATCAACCAACCGTTTCTTTAAAAAACTTGTATATTTTATTGTTTAGGTTTACGCTCTAGCGTGGATCGAAATAAAAAAATCTTCAAAATTTCACAAGTCCCCTTATTTTTTCTACTATTACCAGAACAAATATTCTCCCCTTTAATAATGCTTAAATTATTGTAAAAGAAAACATAAAAAACAATGGATTGTGCCTAAAACCTGAAAATATTCTTTATGCCATGCTAAAAGGTAAAGATAGCAATATACGAAACTTTGGTTTTTAAATCCTACTGGCTCTTAGGCAAAAGTATTTTTTTATAGTGAACTAAAATAAAGCTTTGAAAAAAAATGATACATTTAATGTAATTAGTAATTGACTTCGGTTTATATTTATAGAGTAAACAACGAAAGTTTAAAAGTAAATTTGAAGAAAATTCCGGAAATTAATTTTAATGCTAATTATTGGTCTGAGTTGGTTGACATCAGCATTACGGAGTACGGAGTTACGGAGCCCCCTACAACACTTTATAATTGAGCAAATCTAATATATGATTGACAATAATGTTAAACCTGAAATTCCCGACTTTACATCTCACTCCCAGAGTGTTAAGCGAGCGGAAGAATCCCAATATGGATTCGAGAATCAACACAGCTGCATTTTAACTAAACTTCTAAGCAGGAAGATACGTAAACCATATTTAATCCATTTTTTTTTGCCATAAATATGAAAATTTACAATAATATATTATAAACTCACATAAATAAGGTTAGGTGTCACTCATGTAGTTAAAAACTAGTCAATAGAATGACACCTAAAAAAAAAACAAAAAAAAAACAAACAACAAAGAAGGAATTTAAAATAGAACAAAGAGAAAAAGAAAAAAAAAAGGAAAGAAAAGAAAATAAAGCACTAATAAATAAAGACAATATTAATAATTGCAATAGTAATATAATAAAGATATGAATAACAAAAACATTGCAAATATTAACCATAACACATTAACTTTACTAAAAACTGTAACTAATGATAAAAACTATGGTAAAATAATTTTAGTAAAGTTTATAACTATGACAGAAATTATTTAAATAAACATAACATTATCAAAGTCTAGGACAAAAACCATAAAACTATTACTACAATGAAATCACTATCATTTTAAATATTATTAATAAGACTTCTAAAACAAAGGTAAATTAATGATGGTAGTAATTATAGTAGTAGAATTAAAACAGTATAAAATAAAAGTAATAATAATTTTATAAATACATTAATATATAAAAAAGCAATAATAATAAAAGATAAAATTAATATTCATTAAATATATACTCAAAAAAAAATTTCTTAATTTGGTTTCGATTGAGAAGTAGAATGTTGGTAATAAAAGGGTATTTAGTTAAAATCTTTTTTTCATAAATGGTATTATTTGGTTCCAGTGAGAAATACATTGATGTTTTATAGAAAGCTTGCCATGTTTGATTGTGTTGAAAAAAGAAGTGTGCAAGTTAAAATTTTCAGATCATAATTGAAAAATAATAATGATATTTGTAGTTATTGCAGTCAAGTTTTGAGTCCTTTTTATGGATTCGTTTAACAGATGCAGCTTTTAAAATATTGAGAATATACCAGTAGTGAATGAGAGATTAAATAGTTAAGAATTTACTAAAGAAATATCATTAGCAAGAAATTTTAGAATGAAGGTTGGAACGCTGTTTGTACCAGAAGCCTTGCCATAATTTAGAGAAAGAATAACTGATATTATTTCATTTTTTTCAGTAGGTTTAATGAAAAGAGAGTCATGGTTTGATGTTTTTAAATACTTATAGGAGTCAGTATAGGATGATTGAATACTTTTTTGCCGTACTTCAGGGATTAAAATAAGTTGAAAAATTCCGAGATTTTAACTGGATCATTTATAATTATAATGGTGTTGTTTGAAGATATACAAGATGGATATGAGATATCATCAGAAAGTATATTCAAAAGAGTTCTAGGCTCCAGTTAAACCACATATATTTTAAAAGGGCATTATTCCCATTCTTATGATGATCTTTTTTAATTGAAAATGTTTTCCTAAAAAATATATATCCCTGTTCAAAATGTTTTAAATTGTGAAAATAATGTTTATTTTGATATTCTTATGTAAATATAAGAACAAAAGTTTCACTATTTAAATCTTCAAATCGTTAACACTTGTTATAAATTTAGCTTAATTGTTATAAATTATTATAACTTTAAGTTATTGAGCAATGCAAATAATATTAGAATACATTTAAATATGAACATATTTAAAACGTCAACTTTTGCATATAACGCTTTTAAAGGTGTTTTTCTTGCATAATCTAACAAATCTTAAAAATTAAATCCGCAAGAAATTTTTCATCCAAAAACTCTCAAATTTTGAAAGTACTTGCTGATGATTTAACTGTCCCCAACTACTGCAATATTACGCAATATGCGGAATTAAAATCGACGAACCCTAGTGTGTAGTTATGGTAAAATTCTTAAAAATAGTTAAGCATTTTTTATATAGTTTTTAGTAACGATGAGAACTTAATGTGAAAAAAATAATTCGAAGTTATTTATATTCTATTGATATTACCAGGTAAAATATAAAACTGTATTGGAAAATCGTAAATGAATCGCAGCATAGTCAAGTTTGATAGTTTTCAAACAATTGTTGTCTTTTTTATGTTTAGAGTTATAAAAACCTTTAGGAAAATAAACTATTTTTTTTTAATTTTTACTATTAAGATAATATTTTGTACTCTGAAAATCAAAGTTATTTTGAGTAGTGAAGTTTAGCAAAAGTATATTTTACTTGATTAAATAAATAAAAAATAAATTGGAAGAGAACACGGGAAAAAACGGCAGTCACATTTAAAAAGTTTTGAGAAAGTATATATTAATCATTTATAAAAGTTTTCATATAAAGCATAGAAGTAAATTAGAAAAAATTATTTCTTGATTTATCTTATTTCTTTAAATATTTATTTAAATATTTCTTAATTTATCTGAAGTTTACATTTTTAATAAAATATTTGTAACTTTTAATAAAAAATTTTTTTTTCTAACTTTATGCAAAGACTTTTATACATGATTCATAAATGGTTTCTTAAAACTTTTTAAATGCAACTATGCCTTTTTTTCCCGTGCACTCTTCGTTTAATAAAGAGTACAAGTATATTTTTTGTTTATCTAAGTCAATAGATCCAAACTTTTTTGTTAATATTATTCGACTTTTTATATCACTATTTAGTTTCACTTTTATGATTTAATACGCTTTTTAACTTTGATTTTGATTTTTTAGATAAATTATCGACAAACGCACGCATACCTCTCTTTCTAAATTAGCGAATCAAGTTGCGCTACCCTCTGCATATTCTGAGCCTGTATATGGTTTCAATATATGTCTACCAGTATGCACAATAAAAGCAATTCTTGTTTGAAAATATGTTTCAATTTTATGGATAAGCCTTTTATATACACAGAAAAATTAAAAACCAAAGCATTAAATCCTCGAGATTTCTGTTTAGTCTAATGTGCAGTTCACAACTCGACATTAGTCTTTTTTGCAGAATTGAAGAAATAAATGAAAATATTTTGATAATTAATTTTTTGAAAGAAAAAATAGGGTGTCATATTTTTTACTTTCCTGATATACAAAAACGATCGTGTGCATATTGCAGATGTCTTTGCTAAATTTTCTCTGCCAATCAATGCAGGCAGTGTCAAGCAGTTCTGGGATGATATTCAAATCTAATTTTTTCGATGTTTAAACTTAGTTAAATATTACTTTTTGAAATTGAAACGAAAAATGATAATTTAAGAAACGTTTCTTGTCTTTTTATTAATTTCCCATAACTGCCTAAAGATCGTCCAAAACTAATCCTTCTTGTGTAGTGTTTTTGTTAATGAATAGCTTCGTTTATAATAAAAATCTCGCCTGGGTGGTTGATAATTTTTTTAACAAAAGTATATTTTTGTCAGCTAATTCTATGATTACTAATTTAAAATAGTGGAAATAAAAAATCCTGTGACAGTTGATGATATGGTAAAACACTGCATTTATTTTCATCTATTTATGCCATTAGCGCTGACTCCCAGGCTAAATTTTAGAAAAGATTTTTCCAACATCAATTACGATTTTGAAAATTGTGATGAGGAAAGTATTCTTAAACATGGAAAATTCGATTTGTTAAATCATGAAGATTTTTAAAACGAACAACATCCCTTCCCAGCTCTGGTTTTCCTTTCTCAATTTCAATACTCAAGTTTGACAAAACAAAAAAGTTTGAGAGTGTTTTGCCAGCTGCATCAAATTTTGTTTTGAATTGTGCTCAACAAGGTAAAAGCCAGTTGACTTGTTTAACTTGGATGCAAGCTGTTGTTTAAGAGTTCAGTTTTCTGTTGCACATTAATCATGTCTTTAATTGTAAATGTCATGTCAAAATCCTTTTGTGTAGTAGAAGGTCCTGTATTAAAATATATAATATTATTACTGAAGCAAGCAGGAAAATAAATTCTAAAAGAAAGCGTTTGTTGAGCCCGATAATTATGAAAAAATCTTTTCAAAATCATCAAGATCAACAAACAAAAATAAATGAACTAACTGTAAGTTTAAATATTTTATAATTAAATGTGAAAAAATTACAGAATAAATTATATTTTCCAGTTTATTGATATGTATGTAATATATATATATATATATATATATATATATATATATATATATATATATATATATATATATATATATATATATATATATATATATATATATATATATAGTAATAAACTGGAAAATATCTAACATCAGTTGGTTGGCTTAGGTGACTCGTGCCATTTAGTAAAGTTTCTTTGCTGGCAAAGACATTTGTGATTTTTTGGTCAGACCCAATAGGATTCTTTTGTACAAAAAGGAAAAGGTTCTAATGTCTTTTTCTAAGTGTACACAAATATGGATGGTCTCTTGCAAGAACAGACAAGTAGTGCGTGCACACTTTCTCAGTGCTGGAAGATGTTGTCTGCTCTACCCTTTTGCAGTGCCTGATGATTGCAATATCTGTCTTAGATGTAATGGTAGAATTTTTCCATTTAGTAGGATAAGTTCTGAGACGGTATTAAACAATATCTTTTTAAGTTCAAAATATCTTTTTAAGTTGTTTTTTTTATATATATATTAGGTATGATTTTTTTAGAAGGGATGATTGTTTATAGCATTGGCCCTAGGTTACGTTTTTGTGGTTCTCAACATGTAATTTAAGCATACTTTTTCAAGTAATGTTTTCAGTTTAATTACTTCATTAATAAAAAAAAGTTGTAAAGTATTTTTAAAATAATAAATATATGATAATTACATTAATTAAACTTAGTAAAAAAACCCTTTTAAAATTTTTTTTCTCAGAAAATGTAAAAAATCTTCGCGAACTATGGAAAGGCATTAACATTCTAATTAATGTAAAAAATTTTAATAAATCATCTCTCAACTGTTTGCATGAAAATGAAATATATATAACTGATCCTACTCTAATCTCTGAATCATTTAACAATTTTTTTGCAAATGTTGCTCATAAACTCAAATCCAATATTTATTTAATTTCTTAATATACCTGACATTGCACTTTGTTCCACCTCCTTAATGCAGTTTATAAATTAAAATTATAATGTGCTCCGTTTTATCTGTTTTATATTTGTTTTTTTTATGTTATTATGTTTATTTTTCAGAGACCATAGTTATTACATTGAACTTTCTTATATATATATTGTTCATGGTTTGGGTATTATTGTTATTTGTTTATTATTATGTATATATATATTTTTTTTTTTAGAAACTGATCTGACTGTTCTTGGATATCCTAATGGTGCACTTGTAATAGCATCAGCTAGTCGTCTGCGCCCACATGGAGGCCAAACTAGGAAACGAAAGTCAGCACCTAAAACTTGGATACAGAATGTGAGAAAGCAGTTGAGACAATCTGGTCAAGCTTATAAAAATAGAAAAGAAGAAAATGTTCCATGCAAGTCTGTAACCAGACTTGCATGGAACATTTTCTCCTTTTCTATTTTTATAAGCTTGACCAGATTGTCTCAACTGCTTTCTCCATAAGAAAAGACTGTTTAAATTCTTGTAAATTTAAATGTAGACAACATATCAGTGATGAAGAACGAGCACATATATTTTCTGATTTTTGGTCTATGGATGATACCCAAAAAAAGCATTTCTACAGTAAAAATACTGAACGACTCCAGAAGAAACGTCATCGAAGCATCAATGAAAATTCGCGAAAAACATATTCATTTTATTACAGCTTTTTTGTTGGTGATTTGCAAACTCGAGTTTGTAAAGAATTTTACCTCACTACTTTAAATATAAGTAGTAGAAGAGTTTATTATCATCATGAAAACAAGAATGATGCTACTGGAAGCCCAGCCTTTTCAAAATGGGGGAAACACACCAAAAAGGTTGTTGATCAAAGATCAAAACAAAGTGTTAAAGATCATATCAATGAATTTCCACGTGTACCATCACACTACTGTCGTAAAAGAACAAAAAAAGAATATTTTGAAGCTTTTTTAAATCTTAATAAAATGTATGAACTTTACTCTACCTATTGCAAAGAAAAGATTTTTGCCCCTGTTAAGAAGCATATGTATAGATTCATATTTGAGCATGACTTTAACATCGAATTTCAAAAGCCAAAAACTGATTTATGTGATACATGTTATGAATACCATAATGTAGTAAATCCAACTGAGGAGCAAACCCCCAAATTTTCCAAACATGTAATGTTGAAGAATGAAAATCGAGCAGAACGTGAAAAAGACCGCAAACTTAAGGGAAAAAATGTAGCTGTAGTATTCATTGACCTTGAAAATGTAATAAGTTTACCAAAATCAAACATAGGAGCATTTTTTTACAAACGTAAACTCTCAGCTTATAATTTAACTGGGTATTGCTCCTAAATAAAAAAGGTTATTGTATGCTTTGGCATGAAGGCATTTCAGGTCGTGCAGGAAATGACCTTGCAAGTAGTGTAACATGCTTGCTAGAGAAGATAATTGCTGACCACCCAGATGTTAATAAACTCATACTATGGTTTGATTCCTGCGTGCCTCAAAATAGAAATAGTCACATGTCCATTGCCTTACGTGAGTTTTTGATACGTTATCCAAAAATCAGGGTAATAGAGCAAAAGTTCTGTGAATCAGGGCATTCTAGTATACAAGAAGTTGACAATATACATAGTCAAATTGATAGAGAGCACTAGCTCCTCTTGAAATATTTAGTCCACTTGGTTTAATCAGAGCAATTGCTAATATTCAAAAGAGAAATCCTTTTTCTGTCTACCAAATGAAAAGATTGGATTTTAAGCATTTTTCAGCTATTGCAGGCTATTTTAATTATAACCTTGTTCCCTATACCCAAATAAAGCATCTGGTTTACAGGGCAGAGTTTTCAGATCATATATACTACAGAAAGTCATTTACTGATGTTTGTTCAGAAGTACGAATTAAGCGTCTTCCTAACAATCCACGATCTTCATTAGCTGTGACAAGACCTCTTGCAGTTATACCAATGGCTTCTGACTTAAACCAGTGTGCTCAAATTTCTAATGATAAAGCTAAGGACCTTCAAAGTATGTTCAAGTATATGCCTGCTGTAGACATAACGTTTTATAATAGTATTTTAAAATAATTTATTTTAATGTCAAAATATTTATGTTTTATGTTTATGTTATGGTGTTAAATGGGCTTCTTATTGAAATTGTTGTTTTTAATGAATTAACCAGATGTGCTTACCTTGCTGAATTTAATCTTTGAAATTCATTTCACTGTGAAATATATTTTGGATAATATGTTCTTGGAATTTATTTCAACCAAAGTTTTATTTTTTGTAAAAATCTTGGTACATACTTTAGATAATTAAACTTTATAAATATTGCATCATTGGTACTCTAAATCAGGGTGTGGTAATTCAGATACCTGCACATTATATCTTTTGAAGTATTTACTTTTAAACTGTGGTAGCAAGTATGAGAAATTAATATGAATCTAATTTGTTTACGTCTTTTATGCTTAAGTGGTCTACAGGTCCTTTTAAAACTTTGAATTTGATTTTCTTAATTTGGGAAAACATGGAGTTAGAACAAAATAATTATAACCTCGCGTATTATCTCCGGCAAATAACCTAGAAATTTCATCTCTTATATCTAAATTGAATCCAAAAAATCATTAGGTCTAAACAGCATTCCCACAAATATTCTTATAGATTTTAACTATGAATTTTCAAATATTCTTTCTAAACTATTTAATACCTCATTTATAAAATAATTCCTTGATATTTTGAAATTATCTTGCGTTATTCCAATATTTAAAAATGGCTCTAAAATTTCATGCACTAACTACAGTCCTATTTCTCTTTTATCTAACATTAGTAAGCTTCTTGAGAAACTTATATATTCTACAGTATACTCTTTTTCTAAACTCATTTAATTGTTTAAATGATTTTCAATTTGGTTTTCGATCAAAACATTCTACTTGCCATGCATTAATAAGTATAACGGAAAAAATTAGTAAAGCTCTTGTAAGTATTAATGATTTCAATTCTAGTAATAAATCAGTTTTGTGTGGTGTTCCTCAAGGTTCTGTTCTAGGTCCTCTTTTATTTTTACTCTACTTTAACGACCTAATCAACTCTGTTCACTTCTGATCAGTTCATCTGTTTGCTGATTATACAAATCTCTTGCACATCAACAAATTGTATCATTCTTTATGTAAAAATGTTAATTCGAATCTAAAAAGTATAGTTCACTGGTTAAATGCTAACCTAATATGTCTCAACACTGAAAAAATTGAAAACTTTTCATCTCCGAGAAAAAACTATTTCTTTAAAAGTGTTGAAATCAAAATTAATAATGAACGGCTGTATCCTTCAAGAGTTATTAAATGTCTTAGTGTTTAATTGATTGCAATCTTTCATGGAACTATCATATAAGGAACTAAGCAAGAAATCTTGAGCTAACGGTATGCTTTCGATAATTCGTCGTTATGTCGATAAAGTTACACTAAAGAATATTTACTATGCATTATTCTCATCTCATCTTAGATATTGTTGTCAAGTTTGGCGTCAAGTTGGAAACTATCGCATTAACAAGTTGCTATCGTCTCAGCGTCAATCCATTAAAATAATAAACTTTCAACCAATTAAATCAGATACATCGAAGTCTTTCAAAAAACTTTTCATCCCAACATTTCCAGCGCTAAGTAAAGTATGCTAATCTTTTTTTTTGTTTTTGACTCCTTAAATAAAAACTTACCATCTTACCATCTCATCCTTAAATAAAAACTTACCAACTTATCCTTGTTCACAGAAAGTAAACTATTACATTCCTACTCTACTAGAAATATACACAATGGGCAACTAAATGTACCATCTTTTAAAACCCAGAAGTATGGTAAAAATTCTATTTTTTATCAGTGCGTCTGTGAATGGAACAGGAGCCTTGTATGCATTTTGAATGAGTCTAAAAAACTATATCCTAAAATACCTTTACTCCATCTTAAACAATATCAATTTAAAAAAATTCTGAAAAACTTTTTATTCTAACTTTCAGACATATTATCCTTCCGAATAAAATATTATTTTAATTTTCTTTTCTAATTACTACAACTATCATCAGTACTATTTGTTTATTTTTTTTATTATTAAAACCTGCAAATTATGATTTCTACATGTTTGTTTTAATGTATGTTCTATGTGCTTTAATCTATGTGTTTACGGTCCATATGTTTCAATGCATGTCTTTACTCAACTATTACTTATATTATGTCTAAAAATTGGTATCACTCCTTTGATCAGATTTCTGTATGAGTGACACCATCCTAAATAAATCATTAACTTATTATTATAAATAATTTTATGCTCATAACTACCAATATAATACCTGTAATATTAGTTATTATTACTATTTTTTCATTGTAACCATTGTAAACCTACTTATTATTACTATTACTATAATTTGTATTAATCTTATATTATAATTTTTTTTTTTTATTATTATTACGGTGCCCCAAGAAGACCTAACGGTCTTATCACAGAGCACCGCGGAAGTGCATTTAACCAGGAAGTTCACGCCTCCTTCCTTACCGTGACGCGAAAATGTATCCAATGCTCGTTTCGAACCTCGATCTCCTGCTTTATAGCAAGCGCTCTAACCACGGCACCACGGCCGCATAATATTTTATTATTATTATTACTACTATTATTACTATTATCATCAAAACTATTGTAAAAATGATTTACGGAAAATAAATAGCTTGTTGTTGTTGTTGTATAATAAAATTGCTGATGTTTTTTTTGTTAGATGTTTGTGATTATTTAATAGTTAATGCCGCTAAAAATATTATAAAAAGCATGTCGTTTTGAAGAAAAATAAGTAACATATTTAGTTATTTCTTTTTTTGTCAATAATAGTTGTTAAAAAATATATTTGAAAAAATAAAAATCTCAATTGGTTAGCCGACTTTAATAAATAATAACTTCCTTTATAGTCAATTTTTTAAATATGAACTTAGATATGAGTTTTAATCTCATCAAGTTTTATTATTCACATCATAGTTTTTTCAAGTTTAGTCTTAATTTTTCATTTCCTGCCAAATTTATGTACGCCGGACAAATATCGACTGTCGTATTAAGTTAATATATTTTCGGAAAAAGCGTTTACACACACGGATTACTGTAATGTAAATTACACTTTGCAGGATATGAGAAAATTGGATAATTTAATTTTTGTTAAATCGTAATATATAGGATTTTGCGGAGGCCAACCGAGGCCTCTTCAAAAGAAGGGCCCCCACAATAGAGACTTCGGGAGAGAAAAAAAGTCAAAGTACTGCGAAATCATCAACGATTTTTCGGCAAAAAAAGCTCAGGAAGTTCAGTTCGTTAACGCTAAAAATTAATTTCAGATAATTCTTGTTTCCAATTATATTTATATTTTTGTTAAATAATAAAAGCATCTATACTTGGTTTCACAATAAATTATTTATTGGAAAACTCGACTAAAAAATGTTCTGAAAAAAATTAAAGTTGCTTGGTTAATTCAAAACCCACTGCAGTGTTTTACCAATTCAAACCAAAAGTAGCGTTTCAAACTTTTGTTGTTCTTTTTTTTTAAATATCTTCTGTGTCTACTGAAAACAGGCCAAAATTAATTGCGTCATGCTATATTCTTATTTAATTGGCAAGTTTAAGTACAATTAGGATATGGGTTTCTCACTGCATTGTCAACAAAAAAAATTAAATTATTACTTTACCACCTCCTCCCCCTCCCAACCCTCCTGATATTTTTAATTTGTACAGCGGACGTAGTTACGTTTTTTTGACGAGGTAAACTAAAAACTTGCGTCAACCCCTATTTATGAAAATGTAAACGAATTTTTACAACCAAAAGTTTATGATATCCTTAACTTCTCTTTACTTTTTGTTGAATGGTCCCAATCCGTTTACGAGGAAAATCTGCATCCGACTATGCTAGATCTTCCCTAATACTAAAAAAAAAAGAAACACTGGGAATCTAATTTTTAAATAAATAATCTTGAATACCTTAAAATTTTCTGTTTTTGAATATATATATATATATAGATAGATAAATTTATATAAATTAATATGCCTTGTTAAAAATTTATATGATAATATTGTAATGTATAAGTTACGAAAAAAACGTTATAAAAAGCAATGCGTATACTATAACTTCGACACAAAATAAATTTTACTAATTCAACATATATATATATATAAATATATATATATATATATATATATATATATATATATATATATATATATATATATATATATTACACACACATTAAGTGGTCGAAGTAAAGAAAAAAGTAACGATTTGGTTTTTCATTCGTAAAAAGGTGCCCACATGATTAATACTTTATAAAAAGATAATGGGATGGCATACTGCCGCATCCTGCTTCACTTTGAGCACTATATATTTATATATATATATATATAAATATATATATATATATAAATATATATATATATATAAATATATATATATATATAAATATATATATATATATATAAATATAACTATATATATAAATATATATATATATAAATATATATATATAAATATATATATATAAATATATATATATATATATATATATATATATATATATATATATATATATGTATATATATGTATATATATGTATATATATATATATATATATACATATATATACATATATATATATATATATATATATATATATATATATATATATATATATATATATATATATATATATATATATATATATATATATATATATATATATATATATATATATATATATATATATATATATATATATATATATATATATATATATATATATATATATATATACATTTATGTGTGAGTGTTTTATATACAGAAACTTATAAAAAGTTATTTCATATAAAAAAAAACGATTTTTCGTGCAGCGATGAAAACCGGAAATGTGGATATTGAGAAAAATTGGATAGTAGAAGAGAAATTAAACTCACCCTTACCATTTTCTTTTTCTTTTTTTTTTTGTGCATAACTTTATGCTTTGTAGAAACAATTTTCAATTTTATTGTTAAGTGAACAACCCCTCCCTTGAAAAACAAACTATATCCACATTTAAAAAAGTAAAAACTTAAATTAAAATTAATTCTTCAAGATTAGCAATAAAGTTATCAGATCGATCAGAATTCAACTTGTTTGTATGTCGTTGTTGTCTTGACATAGGTTTATTAGAAATCGTTGGCTGGTAACTAGAATAGTTATTTAGCTCGTCGTCTGAATTATTGAGTAAATTTTGTTTTTTTTCATAAGTATTCTTTTTTTTTGCATTAAATGGATCATCAAACATATCAAATGGAGAGTTTTTTTTAAATGTATTATTTTTAGGAAACTCTTCTAATGAATCTTCTCTCATGCCATTGTTAATTTTATGACGTTTGCCATTTGCCCGTTGATCGGAATTGGTAAAAAGGTCGTCATCAGAACGCAGCCCACGAACTGGATTATTCTCAGTTTGTTCAGCAACATTTCTTCGTCTAGTGACAGGTGAATCTGAATCAAAGTGTGCAGGCAGACCTTTATGCAAATTCTCATCTGTTTTCTTGAAATCCCATGACAATTTTCTTTCAGGCTTATGATGATTTGAGAGTCTCTCGTGTTCAACTTCTAAATGTTTATCACTAGAACTAAAATATTTTTTTTCGTTATTCGGAGAATTAGTTTGTAGGAAAATTGGTTTTTCTTTCTTCTTTACTTCAGTCGGTTTAGCTATTAAATCGTTATGAGATTCATCTTTGAAATCATCAGGATGCATGCCTAAATCAATGGCCTTCATTCGGGCTAACAAAAGCTCTTTTTTTCTCTGCTTTTCTAAATCCTCATTTTCTTTTAACTTTTGAAGCAAATACTTGTTTTCTTCTTCTATTTTTGCTTTTTCCTCTTTTATTTTTAGTTCCTCCTCTTTTTTTTTAATGTCCTTTGATTCTAAATCTTCGAAAATAAGTTTTTTCGCTTCGTTTA
This sequence comes from Hydra vulgaris, assembly GCF_038396675.1. NCBI lineage: Eukaryota > Metazoa > Cnidaria > Hydrozoa > Anthoathecata > Hydridae > Hydra > Hydra vulgaris. The sequence continues at coordinate 19,550,037 of NC_088922.1, forward strand.
TTCTTTCTTGTTCTAATCTTAAATTTTCTTCTTTCTTACGATCGTTCTCTTTTCTTAGCTTTTTTTTTTCTGAAATCCTTAGCTCCGGTTCTTCTTCTGTTTTTTGACCTTCTGGATATAACTCTGGACCTTCGTGTTTTTTTATTTCGTATTTTAAATTATTTCCAATTTCATTGTCTGATTTGTCTTGATCAAATTCTTCTTTAGCTATAAGTTTAGCGTGATTTTTTTTTTGTTTAGCTCGCCGTTGAGATGAATCTTTTGTCGGAGCATTTGATTCACGGGAAGTCTCAGATTCTTCATGTTTCTGTTGTTGTTCTTCTTGATAGCGTTTTATAGCCGGGGGGACCGGTTCTGTAGGGGAAAATATCATAACCCTTTCTTCTTCTTTACTACTACGACGATTAACCCGCAGAGAATATATGTTTGTTAGCTCTAGCAGCTTTTCTTTTTCCTAAAAATATTTTAATTATATAATTATAAAAAAGCAAAATAGACTTTATTATTTCATTTTTTTAATATTATTATATATTATATTATCTATATATTATATATTATATATATCATATATTATATTACTATATTTATATCATTATATATTATATTATTTATATTTTATGTTATATTATATTATTATTTATTAATTAAATAGACTACTATTTTAATACAAAACATGAATGTAAATTTTTAGTCTACAAAATCACTATTTTAAAAACTGCATAAAAAAAAAATTCAAACCTTCAATTTACGAGTAAGTTCAGCGCAATCATTTTCTGATCGATGCAAGTCATCCAATACTTTTTTATGTTTTTCACTAGTTTCCTTTATTTCTCTAATGTGACTTTTTTTAGTAATAGCCAGCAAACGAGTTAGTTCCTAAGTATTACAAAGGTACTTCGATAAGAAGTAATAAAAGTAAAAACGTAAAAAGTATTTATAAAAGTAACAAAAAAAGAGACAGTAAAAGTAAAACGAAGAGTAAAAGCAACAGTAACAAAAAAAGAATGTATGGTAAGACGGGGCAAAATGAGACAGCGGGGCAAAATGAGACAGATCGCATTTATAGTGTTCTTAATCTCGCAATTTAATGTTTTAATGGTTTTTAAAAGTTGAGTTGTGTTCTTAAATTATTTATTGTTACAATTTTGATACCGACATGTTGCGGGGCAAAACGAGACATTTTAGTTTTTTTGTTTTGCCGATATCAACTGTGTTTATTTAGAAAGTTAAATATGGTTAGAAACGTTATGGGAAAAACTAAATATGTCAATTTTTCTGAGCAGAGCATGTTATGTTAAAATTAAAAGAAATCTCATTGAGAATAGTAGCTTTGACATTTATCGTAAATAAAGATGCTTTACACTGAAAGATTTAAAGAAAATTAAAGAGTTTAGACTATTATTATGCATAAAAAATCACTTGGTTCATTTAATTATTGCCAGATGATACTAAAATTTAAGTATTGCCAGATGATACTGAAAGTCAATTAGTTAACTACATAAAAGAAATTGATTGTCTATAAGTGACATTCGACGAGTTGCCAGTATGTTGAAAAGTGAAATAGTTTATCCATTAAATAAGTATAATGGTGTTGCAGGAAGAGATTTTTAAAGATTGTAAGTGGGTTGTTAAAGAGACATCCAGACCTTTCAATCAGAAAGCCTTAAGGTTTGTCTTTAAATTGTGTTTATGGTTTAAACAGAAGGTTTTGTGAATATTTATTTCAATGAATAGAAGTTGTTATGAAAAAGTAAAAGTTGTTAAAGTTATAACAATAAAAGGAAAACATTGTGTTTCTTCTGTAACTAGTGGTGAACGAGGTTTAACGACAACTGTTGTTTTAAACCGCTTAAAACTTTTTACAATATATAATGTGGATCATGGTTACATGAGCATCCTGGACAAATATAACAAATGATCAACTTAGAGGTATATTCTCTAAAGCATATGATAAAGTTGCCTACTCTGGCTTTTGTATATCTGGAATTTATCTTTTGTGTTGGGATATAATTGCAGACATTAAGTTTAATAATGACAAAAGCTCTAATGCCAACTTATATAAATCTGATAAAATTGATTTACAAGTTAATTCAAGCAACTTATTACTTTTGTCGTCAGGATGTTCAGAAAATATTGATTTTAATATAGTAATACCATGCTTTTCTAATATTTTAGCTATTTCAAAGATAACTTTATTACCAAGAAAAGGAAAAGAATCACAGATAATAACAACATCACATTATAAAAAATCACTATTTGAATCCTCTGAAAAATCAAAAAAGTTAAAAGAACAAAAAATAGAAAATAAATGGGCAAAGGAAAGGGTAATGAAAGAGTTAAAAGTGTTTAAAACTGTGAATATTTTTGTAACGGATTATGGAGTATGGCTGCAAAAGTATTGAAGCAGAGTCAATGTTTAAAATTTACAACTTGGGTTCATTCAGACTGATGTTAATTTCTGTTAATACTGGTGAAGCATTATGTGATTTATGTGACTAGTGACAGTGTGTTTGATTACATGATTAATTAGTGACAGTTTGATTATGTATTACATTTGTTTGATTATATATTATGTATTATTATTAGCTGTATTATATTATAAAATATTTATCTTGCTAAACCTCTTAAAAATCTGTTTTTATCATTATTTATTTGAATTACTTATTAAAAAAATATGTCTCATTTTGCCTCCCATAGCGGGGCAAAATGACACAGAATAGGTGTTGTCAATAAATGATCTCTGGTGACCAAACCACTGCAATTTTGCAACTCATATTTTGTAAGGTTATAGTAGGATGGTAGAAGATTTGAAAAATATTAATTTTTTTTTTCAAAAGTTCTTAGATGGATAATTAGATAAATTAGAGCTTAAGTGTCTCATTTTGCCCTTCGTTACCCTAGTATAAGTAACAAATTTAGTAACAGTAAAAAAGACTGTAAAAGTACCAGTAAAAGAAACAGTAAAAAAGACAGAAAAAGTAACATTAGCAGTGAAAAGTAAACAACAAGCTTAAAAAACATAACTACAATCACCAATAAAAATATAAAGTATAGTAAAGAAAGACTAACTGAGATTTTTTTATCTTTATCTTCTGATTCTTTTTCCATATTTTTTATCTTTTCCTGCAAAGCATATCGTTCATCTAGCTTTTTATCTTTTACAATTGCTTCATACTTTTTCAATGATTCTTGTGTCTTCAATAAAATTTCTTCTTGTTTCTTTACAGAATTCCTATATTGTTCTGCTTTTTCTTTCATACGTCTATACCTCTCCTGCATAGCATTTATTTCATTACTGTGTTTCTTTAAAAGCAAAGGAAGTTCTGCTTCAGCATTATCTAACTTACGAATTTCACGATCCTGCAGCTTTGCCGATCTCTGCAAATATCTATTTTCAGAAGACAAATCTTTAATTTCTTGTTGCAATTGTGCAATAATATTATGCAAATTTCGTGCTTTATTTCGATTTGCAGAAAGTACTCGATCCACCACAATACTTTTTTTCTCTGGGTTCTTACCATTGTTTATGCTGCCTCGACCTCGACCTTTAGCTGCACCCCCTAAAAATAAAAAATACATATTATATATATATATATATATATATATATATATATATATATATATATATATATATATATATATATATATATTTATATACATATTATATATATATATATATATATATATATATATATATATATATATATATATATATATATATATTATGTATGCATATATATATATATATATATATATGTATGTATGCATATATATATATATGTATGCATATATATATATATATATATATATATATATATATATGTATGCATATATTTATTTTATACATATATGTGTGTGTGTGTGTATATATATGTCATGGCTCAGGCCTAAAGTTTTTAAATTAAAATGTAATAATTTTTTTATTTAGCACTTCTGACAAAATCTTCAGTCTTTATTTTATTACCTTAACACATGCATGCTGTTATCAGTTTTTAATTAAAATAAAAAATATTAAGATAAAAAATCATCAATGTAAAACAGCTCGTGAAAAACACAGTACAGTATAAAAAAAAAATTTTTATACTGTTTTTCTTTTTATGCTTTTTATTTTTAGTTTAATGAAAAATTTTCTTCAGTATTACATTTTTTCTGATATACATATGTATATATATCTCAGTGTGCTTCATGACAATGTGGTAAAGTTGTGGATGATAAAGGGGATTGGGAATTTTAGCACAAATTGTAGAGTCATTTTCTCTTCAATAGTTATGATGTCATCTTTGTGAATCCAGAGTATATGTATATGTGCATGAGGAATCTCTTGACCTCTCTTTTTTTCATGTCCTCTCTTTTGGAAATCAATTACTTAAATTATGGCAACTTGAAATCCCAGCACTATTTATCATTGATTTTCTAAATGAATTTCTTATGCTTCAGCTGGAACACATGGGTGATAATATCAGGACAATTTTTTGCAGCTTGATGAGGAAAAATATTGCTGGTTATTTCCTACCACTTTGGGTTACAGGTAAATGTTACAAGTAACAAAAATCAGCTCTGACTTAATCAGCTAGTGCAAAAATTTAGACCCTGAAGCAAAAGGGCAACCTCCAAGAACCTAAGAAAACATCAGAATACAGAGTCTTTAGGTCATTCCTGGGCCTTGTACACTACAATTACCGAGTAGTAATGAGTTTGATATCATAGCAGCATGGTAACAAGGTTGAGTACTGTATATAAATTCATGTTGCTAAGAATATAAATCCATATTTTCAATTACAAAGATTTAAGTTGAAAAAAACATAAACATTTTAAACAACCCTTTAAACTTTCCAAATTCATACCTTGATTATTTAATTTACAAATTATCTCTAAAAGCACTAAAATTTCAACTAAAAAACAACAAATTTTAATCAAAATTTAAAAAAAGTTTAATCAATAGATTACATACAACTTATAAGTCATAAATAGTACAAATTTTACTCTACAGTACTCAAGAGAATTAAGTTAAGTATCAATAATTAATCAGAGCAGTATGACATCTTTTGCAGCTATCTAGTATCATTTCTAGTTATTTGTTTAGACATCTTTCTGCAACTTTAGAAATATTTATAAACATATTTTATGCAATGTATCTTTTTTAAAATACTAAAAAAAAGTATAGCTAGATTTTGTATAACAAATTTTTACATTAGAACAAACTTTAACATTAGACAAAAGGGCCTAAGTTTGTTTTGAAATAGAGCAAAATAAAATAGCAGAATAAATGAAGATAATTACTTCCCTAATGTGGTATACTACTATTTTTTTAAAACCCTATTTAAAACTATTACCAAAGATAATAAATACAATTGATTTTATAAAAAAATGACTGTTATCAACAAACGTAATTAAAGTAAAATAAAAAGTGAAAAACTTCATTAAGGTAATAATAAAATCTTTAAACTAATTTCTAAATTTTATTTTTTGAAAAAGAAACTAATTCTTATTATTATTGAGCCGATAATGCTTTATAGTAAAAAAAATATTTTATATTAGTATTGCAAGCCAACAATGTTTTGTAGTTAAAATAATATTTTATATTTGAGTTGCAAGCCAACAATGAATTATAGTAAGTATAATATATTAAGGTTGCAAGCCAAGAATGTTTTATAATAAAAATAATAATTTATATTAGTGCTGGTTCTATGCTTTCTAGCCTACAGAGTATAAAACTTATTTGGACCATTCATGAATACAAATTCAAGAATAATTAGTAAACAGAACATTTCAAGATGGAATAAAATTTGAAATTTTATCTTACCTAGTACTTTTTAACAATAACTCTCACTATGCTCTTGATCTTCACAAGACCTCCAAAATCAGTTAAAAAACAAAACCTCACTATCACTTATCCAACTCTTTATTCAACTGTCACAACTAAATGCAAGGGTCTTTTTTTCTCTATTCTATTTTGCTTCAAATTTGCACTCATATTTTCACAATTGATTTTTCTAATACTTTCACACTTTTCTTTTTTTTTTTAATTCACACTTTTCTTTGAATTGTTTGCTTGTGTAAGCAGAAATATTTACAACTATATATAGCTAACACAACCAAAAAAACCAAATAAATATAATCTTCTTTGTTCTTTAAGTACAAAAACTATTTTTAAAGTTCCATAAATCTTAAGATTTGCTCGCCTAAACTATTGTAATCTAATCATCTGTAACTAAACTATTGCATAGTTTGCATTTGTACATATGAGGAGTGCTTATATCGAAGGACTTTCAAACCATACTTTTTTGCAACATTAACTTTTTATTAAATAATACATTTGTAAAAACAATAAAAGTACTTTTTGGAATTAATGTTTTTTATAAACCAAAAAACAGGTTTTGACTTTGTGTCATACCTGTTGCAGATTCAAATATTGCTTACATCTCTGACAGCTTTACAAGGTTTTTGTCATACTGACTGATTTTAATCTTGGAATCAAGTTAAATCAATAAATCAGTGTGAACTTTGAGTATTCTAGAGAGTTGCATTGGCCATTTAAAGTCTTAGTTCACCTTGCAACAAATTTGATGTTAAAAAAAAAAAAAAAGATTCTGAGTACCATCAATGAACTTTCATGAGAACTTCTATTCCATGAGAACCGCTTAATATTTATTTAAAAAGTTTAAGGGCAAACAATTTTATACTTCGAAGCAATTTGAAAATCAACGAGTTAATTAATTTTATTACTAAGTGTTTTTAAGTATATTAATTTTTTTTTTTTACTAGAAATTAATTAAAGTAATCTGATGCTAAGTGAGTGATATGTGAAACAGGAGTGACATGTGAAATTTAGAAAAAATGTGGGGGTTGATATTTGATCAAAATAAACAAAAATAATTGTTTTAAAATACATCATGGTTTAAACATTTTCTGTTATTAAATATCTGAAAAATACAATAATATTTTAAAGAATAGAAATTTATAAAAATAATTTATAAATTTTTTCAAACTTTTAATAACACACTTTATTTCATTGTTTCAATTTGTAAAATTGTCAATTAAAAAAATTAAACAGATTTATACTCAGGTATAAATAGAACTAATTTAATCAAAGTATATTATATTACATTAAAGAAATAAAGATTACTTTAAAAATCATAAAATAGTTTGTTCTTTGTTTGACTTTGATGTAGAATGTTTGCAGTGGTTTTTGATTAAAAAATATCAGACAGTATATTTATAGTAAGCACAAGATAAGTTTAACATGTCTAAAAAACGTATTAATACATTTAATATGCGTTTTAGATGTTTTAAATATGCCTTCTGTTTACTGGGTCGCCATGATGTTGTTCTATTTCAATAGAGTAATGCATAAAAATATAAGGAAAAAAGTGTTGTACAGAGATGCCTGACAAACTTTATCTTTAATAAAGTAAAAATGTATAATTGAGAAGAAAACCCATTGAACAGTATTGTCAAAAGGAATTTTTAACCCACCTCTATTGACTAATTTTACATATTGACCTAACTTTTTAACTACAACATTGTCAAATGATCACCTTTGTTAAGCCAGTTATCATTAAAACAAACATATCTTACAATATAAACAAGACATCTTTAATTGTACAGTTAAATTTTTTTTATAGTTTTGTATAGTAAAATAGTCCTCAACTGAAAATTCTTCAAGTAAAAATAAACAAAATTGAGAAGAATGTCCTGCATTATAAATTTATTTCTTAATGTCATTTAATAACATAACTGTAGTTTTAGTAATATCAAACTTTTCAATTATTTATTGGACACTTAATAAACATTAAACCAGATACTTGTCTAGCTGAATTCTTTTTCAAGTCGAACTGTGGTAAATTCCCAATGTAGCATATTTGTGTGATTCCTTTGTGAACACTATTTCCATAGCGTTTTTGTCAACTCTACTATTCTTTTACATGAATGATTTATGGAATGTGCTGTATTATGCATTAATTGTTGCAGACGTTTATTCTAATTTTTGTTATGACTTAGTCCATTTCTCCAAAATAAAAATAAAAACTTTTTTAACTGTTCGTCATTTAAATCTCTGATGAAAGCTTGTCAACCGTCATGGAACATCCAATACACACCATCTTTTTACACTTAAAATTTTTCATTATATGACAAAAAGTTTAATAAAACCAAGAGTCTTGCTTATGTATGAAATGTTTGTGGTTTCATGGTAATTAATTAGAATGTTGCAAGTTTTGCTAGAAAACACCTTTAGAAGCAGTTAGAAACAAATTGCACTTCAATATGATACACAAATGCTTCTAACAAGCTTTTTTCTCAAAGCCCTTGTCATTAAAATAAAGCTCTGTTTTTTATGTGAGCCAATTGTTTTGAAAGTTTTTGATTAGTTGGACAAAATCAAACAACAAATAAGTTAAACTTTACATTTTACTGTTACGCATTACATATTGTAACACAAACAAGATTCATTACATGCAAAATGTCCATTATTTTTATGTAACCGAGATGTAACATTTTACGTAATGATATGTAACATTGTAATGTAACGTTACATGCAAAATGTTTGTTATTTTTATGTAACAAAGACAAAACATTTTAGGTAATGATAAGTAACATTGCTTATGGGTTTATAAAACTCATAAAGTATTATACTTGTATTATTGACCAAATGAAATGTAATGTAATGCAAAAAAATCTAGATATGAGACATAATTAAAATATGTCTCAAATATAGATTTTTTAAATTTAAGTTATGCCTATGTTGCACTTTTATAAGTTTTTAAAAAAACCAATTGAGACATAACTTTGCAAATAGAAACTTCTTTTTTTTTCGTGACAAATTTATTAAAAAAAAAAAAAATTAAAGTAACTAATTGAGAGCTATATTTTACAATAGAAATAAAATAAAAGATGATAGTTAGCAACACAGCAATGATAAGCAAACATTTACTGCATTATCAAGTTTATTTACTTAATATTTAAATAAAAATTAGAGAATGTAGCCAATGAAATTAAAAACCAATTAAAACTGATTAAGATTTCACGTAACTTTAAAATGTTATAGGGGGTAATGAAAATACGTCACAAATATAGATTTTCTTAAGTTACATTATGCCTCAACTGTTTTTTTTAATTTAACATTTTAAAGTGTAACCAATTGAGACATAACATAACATTAAAAAAATATATATTTAAGACGTATTTTAGTTACATCTTAAATCTAGATTATTTTATATTACATTACATCTAAATTGGGGGTTACACTTTAAAAAGTTAAAATAAAAAAATATATAGATGTAACATTGCGAATTGTAGCCTTATTTTTTTTCCTGACTAACTAACCAATTGAGATAAAGCTATTTTACAATAAAAACAAAATAAAAGATAATAATTAACAATATGGCAATGATAAACAAACATTTACATAATATTTAAATAAAAATTAGAGAACGTAACATTGTTAGCAATTGTAATTTTTTAACAAATAAAAACTTTTAACAATAAGGCATTTTTTTTTAAATTAAACATTGTTCCTTGGTCGCACTGCAATGTTTTTTTTATTTAACTTTGTAGTTTTTTTTGAACAAATATCACAAAAAGAATAATCTATTGACAACTGTATTCAAAATGCCAAAAACTGACCCTGAAAGAACAAAAGATTAAGAGCAGTATAGGATCATCCATAAAAGACGTCACTTTAAATTAACTGATGGTAAGAAGTAGGAGAATGTTGAATCTAGCGTGCAGAGACTTTAAGAGTAATATAGAGCTCTATGTTCAATGAAAATCTCCGTGGAAGGGAGCCAATAAACTTCTACTTCAGGTTAATAATTAAATTCTGAATGACATCCTTTATGGACAACCCCTAAAGAGAAATGTTGTTGGAAAATGAAAAAAAGAGAAGTTATCGAAGAAGTCAGTTATTGACAACAAGAAAAGAAAACAAATAAAGAAATTAGACTTACAAAAGCAAAAATTTTTACAAAATTAAAGATTAGGAATGAAAAACTTAGATTTGATTAAAAGAAAGATTTAAAACTTTTTCAAAATCTAAAATTTTTTATTTACTTAGAACTCTACTTTTTTTTACCCCATGTAATAACATTAAAGTAAAAATTAATTCCGTTTTGTACTAAATAAAGTCAATAGAGTACCCTCACCTACTCTAAATAAAGCAACAGCAGGATCAAAAAACTATAATTAGGTACCTTGATAATGAAGTGTATAATTTTAACTTATGTTACTATGCTTCTATGATCATTCATCATTTTTGTTAAATTATTAAGAACATCATTAATTATTTGTTAGTTTTCATCAAACCTTCCCAGGAGATGTGTGCAGTTTTTTGTCTTGTTTGTCCACGGTTAAGTTTTTTATTTATACAACTTGATCACAGCCATTTGCAAGTTTCATTATATTAAGCATTTCAATACTATTCAAAAAAAAACATTGTTTCCAAAACAAAAAGAGCAAAACTAACAAAATAGGAAGTTAATATAAATTTAAATCAAAAAAAATAATAATTAATAATTCAAATAATTTGTGTACTGTTTTTACTTTTGTTTCTTTAGGGTGGTTGTTATTTTTAGCAATGAAATTGTATAAAGCAAAGCAAAAAAAAAAAAACAATTTTCCTATACTTTATTTGTTTTTCAAGAGAAAAGCGAAAATATAAATTGTTTGTAAAATATATTTGTATAATTTTAATGTTTATGTATGCAATTAGTATTTCATTTATGCATATGTACGTATCTAATTCATAGGCTTTACTTTCTACATCACTTTTTTATTTATATAATTAAATTTATTTGTTGATTAGTATATGCAGGTTTAGTTTATTTGGATAAGGTATTTACTTCATCCACATAATGGACATGGTTCGAATCCCACCATTATACAATTTTCCAGTGTTTTTCTTTTAAATCTGGCTGCTTGTATATTTTCTTTGTAACCATTTATCTTTTCATTTTTGTATATAAAAAATCTTTCAATGATAAATAATAAATGATACACATCTCTTCACATTCAGATTTCTTGTACCATTTAAGCCTCTCAGTACATTTTCTATGTAAGGCGCGCACACACACACACACACACACACACACACACACACACACACACACACACACACACACACACACACACACACACACACACATATATATACACACATATATATTATGCAGTCTACACATCTTTTACATAGCCTTAATTGTTTCTATTTCTTTCTATTCTGTACATTTCTATTTCACATAGCCTAAATTATTTCTATACCTTTCTATTCCTGTACATTTTTTATCCCCAACCTTTTAGCGCTTTGTAATTTTGGATACCTGTTGCTTTTTAACAGTGCAATTAGTTTTACCTGGCCCCGCCCGTTTGGTCTACTATGTTGCTGGTAAAACATATGTAAAAATTATTTATAATAAATCTTTGCTTGAACTTTGCGCTTATATACCGGACATCTGTCCAACACCTTTTAATAAAGCTAACTCTTACTCTAATATAATCTTTTCTCCTCCTTCCCTGAGGCTCCTACAGCGGTATATGTTCCACTAAAGTATCAGTTATCAAGTCCGTTGCGAATAATAAATGTTAATGTAACAAGTATTGCAAAAAAAAAATTATATATGTATCGCAAAAATAATAAATATGTAATAAATATGTATTGCAAAAAAAATCTTTTGAAATACTAAATTTAATAATAACCACCCTAAAAAAACGAAAATAAAAATAATACACAAATTATTTAAATATTTAAATTTTTTCATTTTTTTAAATTTAAATTTATTTTAATTTCCTATTTTGTTATTTTTGCTACTACAAAAGCTGTTATATAGCTACTACATAGCCCACTCATAGTTACTACATAGTCTATGGCCCGCAACATAATTATTTCATAAGCATGTTATCAGCTAATTGCCTATATTTTCATCATATATTACAAACTTTACAAAAATGTAAAAAAAAAACTATTTAATTTAATGATAACAATTTTAAAATAAATTTACTACCTGATTTTCTCAAAAATTGTACACGTTAATTTGATATCAAATATATTTCAATAGCGCTTTTTATATATATTTAAAAATATATAAAACAGCTATAAATCCTTATCAAATTAGTTTTTTTAAATTTTTTACTTTTTACTTTTTCTCTATACATAGTTTTTGAGTTTACCTTAGATACCAACAGATTACCAAACAGATAACCTTTATATTTTTATGTTAATAATGAAAGAATGAATATATATATATATACACAGTAGCGTGCAAAAGTAACCGGACAAGAGCATAACTTGAGATTACTTTTGAATGAAAAGTCCAATTTCTTTCAAATTTTTCACTGAAATGTCAAAAAATTGATTACAAATCTAAAACCAAATGAATTTTTACTAAATCTAAGCAATTTAATCTTAAAAGTTCATTTAATTAAAATATGCGCGTGCAAAAGTATCTTTAAAAGTATTTTTTTAACACTTTTTAAATTGAAAATGCTCTATTTTAAAGTATTGCTTTACTACTTTGTCAGGAAGCCCTTAGCATTAATTATTGACAAAGACAGGCCATTGAGTAATTTTAATTTTTAATAATTTTAATTTTTTCCATTCTTTTTTCACAGATTCAATAAATCATGTTTACTTGTTAGTTTTCGACCTGAAATTTGTCGATCAATTAGCTTACATAGACATTCAATAGAATTAAGGTCAGGACTTTGCTAAGGCTATTCCACTAATCGAATTTCATTGGTTTTGAAAAAGTTTTTCACAAGGGTTGAAGTGTGCTTTGGGTCATTGTCCTGTTAAAACATCCTTCCTCGAGGCATTTTGTCTTTAGCATGTGGTAGCATAACATTCTTAACTATATATTTGTACATATTTTTGTCCATTATGCCATCAATCAAATGGATAGGACTGATACAATCTCTATTCAAGTTAGCCCAGTTCATAACGTTTCGACTTCTGTACTTTACTGTTGGTAGCTGGTATTTAGGATCGTTTTTATGGCTTTTTGGTCAATGGACATATCTAATATTATCAGACCAAATAAAATAAACTTAAATTCATCACTAAAAAGTACTTTCAATCACTGTTTTCTTGCCCAAATCAAATTTTCATTAGCAAATCTTAAGTGTGCTTTTCGATTCTTTATATAAATAAAAAGTCTTCTGTAGGATGTCTTCCAAGTAGATTTGCAGACCTCAAAAGACGTTTGATCGTGTCAACACCACATTTTTCATTATAAAGTTCTTTAATTTCAGCATTTACCAAGACAGCATTTTGCGTGGAACATTTTTCAGGGCTCGAAGATGGATATTTCAACAGGATAATGACTCAAAAGACACTTCAACCTTTATAAAAGACTTTTTCAAAAACAAAAAGATTCAATTAATGGAATTGACATAGCAAAGTCTTGACCTTAATTCTATTAAACATCTATGGAAACACATAGATTGACGAATTTCAGGTTGAAAATCAGCAAGTAAATTTGATTTATTGAATATTCTGAAACAAGAATGGCGAAAAATCAAAATTATTGTGATTATGAAGCTGGTGGACTCAATTCCTTGTCACTGTCAAGCAGTAATTAATGCTAAGGGCTTCCTGACAAAGTACTAAAGCAATTTACTTCAAAATAAAGTATTTTCAATTTAAAATGTTTAAAAAAAAAATCTAATTTAAGTTTTTTTTTTCTGTCCGGATACTTTTGCATGTGAAAATTTTAATTAAATGAACTTTTAAGATTGGATTGCTTAGATTTAGTAAAAAGTCATTTGCTTTTAGATTTCTATTCAATTTTTTGACATTTCAGTGAAAATTTGAAAGAAATTGGACTTTTTATTCAAAAGTTATCTCAAGTTACTTTTGCACTCTACTGTATATATATATATATATATATATATATATATATATATATATATATATATATATATATATATATATATATATATATATATATATATATATATATATATATATATATATATATATATATATATATATATATATATATATATATATATATATATATATATATATATATATATATATATATATATATATATATATATATATATATATATATATATATATATATATATATATATATATATATATATATATATTAGGGTGCATTGAAAAACAGAATTTTTTTAAAATTGCCTTGTAATAGCTCTAAATATATGCTATATAATAAAATATCATTGAATTAACAAAAAATTTCGAAGTTAAAATATTTTTAGAGTTGCCTCTAGTCTCTTGAACATTTTAGGCCCCCTAATATTCTGGGAAAAAAAAATTATTCAAAAGTAGATCAACCTGGTACTCAAAAGAAGTGAAATTTTATGAAAAGTTTGAAAATAATAATTGTTTTATAAAAAAACTTTCAAAACAAAAATATTATCGAAAAACCTGTAAAAATGCACTTTTTTTATTTTTAGTTGAAAAACCATAGTTATTATGCAATGAAATTCAAAATAATAATTTTTACATATATATATATATATATATATATATATATATATATATATATATATATATATATATATATATATATATATATATACACACACACATCAGTGTGGAAAATAAGAAAATGAAGGCGAGCAGTCATTTTGACCAGCTAAGACATGGATATGATGGTCAATTGTTTTTTTTAATGGTCAAAATTTTTTTAAACTTTTATCTTAATAAGAGTTTTTTATGACTGAGTTTTATATATCCAAAAATAATGATTAATGCTTGAAAATCAATGAATTTGTATTCCTTTTAAAACAATTTTAAATAAAATCAATGCATTTTTAAATGGAAGCGCAAATAACTAATGGTTATAAAACAGAAATAAATGAATTTTGATCATCATTACAACCAAGGTTTACAATGGAAAGAACCTTGCCAGGAACAAGATGCTTCCACCATTTTATACCAATTAATAAATGCACAATTTCTTTAAAAAGGATGAGTCAACTGATGTTCAGACATTTAACCCTGTGCAGATACCAAATGAGCTGGTTGTGCAGCATGTTATTTATAATCATATGGATTAAGTAGCTAGCAAGTATGACAATTTTTGGTGGATTAGATTATAACCAAAAAAGTTGAAAGAGGAGATTATAAAATTCAATTTATACATCCACATGGTTCCAGCCCAAGTTTTTTGGGCCCGCACGGGAAGATATTTGTTGGGTCCCATCAAATCATGTTTTATGTACCATCAATCTGCCATGTACAACAAATGGTTGCATATATAAAGTTTCAAAAACTGAGTTTCTGAAATTTTATATATGAAAAAATTATTGAACAAAATAATAAAGATTTATAGAAAAATTTCTAATGCAGCATTATTTTTATATTTGTATGATGTTTTTTCAAATTTAGTTAAGATATGACTTTATGTGTGTATGTGTAACTGCATGTGTAATTGGTACAATTTAGCTACAAAATTCTCTTTGTCACTTGTCTTTATGTTTTTAACAAAACAAAAAAAAAAAAAAAAAAAGGAAGAGTGGTTGGTAAAATGCTTAATTGCTTCCCTCCCCTTTAAATCATGAGCCCTCCCCAGGTACAAAAAAAATATATTTATAAAGTATAAATTTATTATTGCCCTCAAAAAGACTTTAACAATATCTTTTTACAACATAAAATTAAGTTATAGCTGATTTTGTCATAAATAAGTTAGCAATAAATTTTATGCTGACTCAGCATATATATTACTTAAAAGGCTGTATTTAGAAAAGTTGGAAAATGCAGAAATATATTTTTTATTACATAAATGAGTTTATGACTTTATAATAAATCCTTTAAATCCTTTTTTTGAAAATCCCGGAAAATCCCAGAAAACTATACAACCAACAAATTGATGAAGATATGTGGATAAATTTGGATAAAAGGATAAATAAAGTAACTAAACACTACTGAATAATTATGTTTCTTTGAAATTCTCTAAAAGAAAATATCAGTTTTACTGTAAACAATCTGCAAAGCGTAATAATTTATCTACTTTTTAAATATAAAATGTCAGACAATGATTCAGAAATTAATACTTTTTATTCTTATGACTTTCTGCTGCAAAAATTCGTCAGCTTTTCTTTTTCTGCACTTTTTTGCATGAACAATAATAGATTCTTTAACTGTTTTTCACCGTTCATGTGAGGCAATCTTTTTTTTTCCCATTGAATTTACATTATAAAAACATTCTTCAACTTTTCTGTTTTTCCGATGGAATTCCATTTTTTTAAATTTTTTAAACTTTTGTAAACTTTTAAAATGAAATTTAGATTATTTAACTTTTTACAAAAAGAGTTTCTAATATTCGAAAAAGTTAATTTGAATGAATTAAAAAGAAAAAAAAAGAAAAAATAATTGTTAAGAAAAATTGGTCTTGTGAAAATTTCAATTATAGAAAACATATTTGTTGTTTTCTATAATTGAAAATGTTGTATTTAAAATTTTATATAACTTTTTTTTAATTAACAAGAAAAAACATTTGGAAATTTCTGAAAAATTAAAGGAGTTTCAAGTGAACTTCTGAAATTCTGAAAATTCCCAAAAAAAACTCATCTAGGTTATTATAGCGATGTTTGATACCTATATTGTAAGTTATAACAAAATATTGCTATTTAATAACAAAAAAGTATTTTGCAAAAAATGCTAAGTCAGCATAAATAAGAAAATTGAATCCTAAATATCTCAAGAACCAAAAGGGGTTGGAGGTTCCAAAATTCAGATTTTCTTAATTTTCATATACCCCATAACATATAAAAAAAATTAGCAAATTCCAAAATATGGGGTGACATGACCCTATTGATTTGATATGGAATTACCCTAGTGTTTAAATTACCAGCTAATGTTAGTAGTTTAAAATAAATGTTGCGCATAAAGATTTCCAATAAATTAAAAAAGGAGGTTTGGTACTATCCAAATATTTTAATTTTGAATTATTTTTTTTTAATATCAAAACAATTTTTATAAAATATTAAAAATTTTTAACTGAATACTTAAAGAAATCATTTTGTGAATCTAACAGTTTACATATTCTTAGCATTCTACTTAACAACTTATTATTTTTCTATGTGACAACATTTTTCTTAAGATATAGAATTTAAAGTTATAGAATTGCAGAGCTAGGTGGTAGCGCTACTCAGTCCGCTATTGCGCAACTCTGCTACATGCAGACTTTCCATTTGTTAGTTTCTGAAAATGCTTTCACTCTGCAACTAATTTGATGTACTATTTATATTATGCATTAACTTAAAGTAATCTTGATCTAAAGTTAAACAACAACTTTTTAAAATACAACTGCACAACAACTGCTATTTTTATATTTTATAGTGACAAATTATAAATGCTATGTATTCAATGCTCTTTACATTAGAAATTTCTTCATGTAAATAATGCTCATTCTTGTTACTTTTAACTTTCAGTTTTTCAAATGTTTTTCATTTAACGGTAAGGTTCTTTAAGTTGTAGTTATTATTCTCAAAAACAGTTTCAAGGAGTCAAGAGTTAAGAAGTTAAATAAAGCTCAATCTGGGAAGTTTTTTGCAGACATTATGTTATTCTTGTATTTGGAGTTTAGTATATACAAGAGAGTGTATAGAAGCAAAATATTTCTGTCAACAGTTAACTGTTTCTTGTTCCAGAAAATATTTTTCAAATTTAAAAGTTTTGTAGTCAATTAAAATTTGGTATTTTTACTAGATTTTTTTAATCCTCAGATAGATGCAACAACTATAGATAATGGTTCAAACTATGTTAGTACCTTTAACCAGTTTGGAATATTTGAGTACAAAAAAAAAGAGAAAAAGTGTATCCTGAACTGGTCAAATTGATGCCTTTCTTTTAGAGGAAATTTCTAGGTAGTTGCAATGATGATATCATTCTACCAAACCACCGTTGCTGTGCAGTTCTGACAATGAACTTGCTGGGTTGTAAGAATGCCTAATTAATGCCGAGTTTAAATTTGAATCCCAGGCCATCATTTTTAAAGCCAGTTACAAAGGTTCAAGGTAAATGAATGCCTAAAACAAGAGGACTAATGGCAAATGACATCATGTTTAAACTCCGCCTATTGTGCATTAAAATTCTGGCAATATCTAAAATTAAAATACTTAGTAATATCTAGGTATTCTCTGTTACATTAAATGGATTCTGGTGCAAAATCTTTATTTTTTATGATGATTATGCACAAAAAGTCCTTAATCATGCATCTTTTTACTCCATCTGTTGTATCTCCCATTGTGCTATATTCAGGGAAGATGTAGTTGACAACTGGCAGCTCCTAATAGGGATGCGCTAAAAAATGGTAACACCATTCATATGTAAACCTTTTTAAAAATTTGTATTTCTAAAAAAAAACATATAGTATATATTCTTTGATTGATAATTTTTAAAAAAAATTATTTTATATCATCTCATATGGATATCAGAAACTCAAAGTGGGAGAAAAAGAAAGTAAGTTTTTTTTTTTTTAATTTTATTTTTGGTAGCGAAATAGTTGCAGACTAGCAGTAGCAGCTTCTGGTTCCCAAAGATATGGCAGGTAGCAGTAGCGCTTTCAAATATTTAGTAGCAATGCCAAGTTCTGTAAAATTAGGAAAAAAATGATTTACTTACTCAGTAACAGTGACCTATACTGTAGTGGAAACATGGATTGCAGAATTTGCAAAAATGTTTGCAAAAACATGCTTCCTTATAAGGAAGTATGTTTTTACAAACATTTTACAACCTAATAGGTATATTTAAAAAATGAAAATTTTATATGGCAGATTTTAATTTTAAAATATATAAATTATCTATTTTGATATATTTTTTTTGTTAAAAGTAACATATTGCTTTAAAGATAAAAGCAATAATTTAAATTGCTATGTAGTTCTAACAACAAGTAACAACTAATAAACAAATAAAGTAACTTAACTCAATTCATATGACATGCTATATGACTTTTTTTAATCATATTTAGTAACTAACTGACAGTAACTAGATAATAACAATTTTTTCAATCCATTTATTCAACCATAAAATATGAAAATTTACAATAATATTTTATAAGTTCACATAAATAAGGTTAGGTGTCACTCATATAGTTAAAAACTAGTCAATGAAGTGACACCTAAAAAAAATATATATATATAAATAAAACATAGAAAGAATTTAAAATAAAATAAAGAGGAAAAAATTAAAAATAAAAAAATAAAAGAAAGAAAGAAAGGAAAATAAAGCACTAATTAAATAAAGATAATATTAATAATTACAATAATAATATAATAATAATAATAATATTAACAATAATGTGAATAAAAAAACATTACAAATAGTAAGTATATCATGATAACTTTACTAAAAATTATAACTAATGATAAAAACTATGGTAAAAATAATTATAGTAAAGTTTATAACTCTGAAAGAAATTATTAAAATAAACATAACAATTGTAAAAATTAGGACAATAACCATAAAACCATTACTACAATTAAATCACTATTATTATAAATGATATTAATAAGATTTATAAAACAAAGGTAATTTAATGATAATAGTAATATTAGTAGAGTTAAAAAAGACAGTATACAATAAAAGTAATAATAGTTTTATAAATACAATAATATAAAAAAAGCAATAATAATAAAAGATAAAATTAATATTCATTAAATATGTACTCAAATAAAAATTTCTTAATTTGGTTTCGATTGAGAAGAAGAATGTTGATAATAAAAGGGTATTTAGTTAAAATCTTTTTTTTTATAAATGGTATTATTTGGTTCCAGTAAGAAATACATTGATGTTTAATAGAGAGCTTGCCATATTTGATAGTGTTGAAAAAGGAAGTGTGCAAGTTAAAATTTTCAGTATTTCAAGTGTAATATTTGTGTGTGTCACTTGTTTTAATAAAAAAAAATTATTGAACGAACTTAATAGTTTATTTTGAAGAAAATCAAACACAAAGAGACAATTATAAAGCTTTACAAGATCTTGAAATTTTAGAATTTTTAATTCAGAAAACCTATTTTCGATATTAGATTGTAAAGGAGAAAATGTCATTATTCTTTAGGAAGTGCGTTGTAAACTGTATATACGATAATATTAATAGAAAATAAAAGGTAGTTTTCTATTACAATAAATGTAATAGAAAACTACCTTTTTGACCCCAAACAGTGCAACAATAACTTAGATGTAAGGAGAACAAGGAATAGTAAATTGATATTAGAACATGTTGGGGAACATAGTGCCATAATAATGACAGCATACTATTAACACGTGAGAGTTTTTTATTTAATTGAATTAATTAATAGTACTATGATAAGTTTTTGTCAAGAAATAGTTTGAGGTATTTTATATATTTAGATGGGAAAAGTCTTTAACCGTTAATTCTAATTTTCACATTATCATTATCAATCTTTTTTTTTGGACGGTGAAAAATAATAAATTAAGTTTTATTGATATTTAGGCAAAAACTGTTACTACATAACTGATGACATAAATGATGGAGATCTGAATTAACTTTTTTACAAAGCTTTTACTTAGAAATATGTATTTTATACTACATCTAATTTTTATAAACAAAAATATACCTGGTTTTCTTGGACTTGACACAAATGCAATTCTTCCTTTAGGTGGAGGTTTATTTGAATGAACAACTTTTTGATTAGGCTGTGTTTTTTTAGTTTCTTTATTCTCAGTATTTTTTTCAGACAAATCATTTTTATCCTTTTCATTTTTAATTAATGAAGTTTCATTTTCACTATCTTCTTCACTGTGATCTGTACTTTTTAGTGAGCTAGGTCTGGAATAAGCAGTATCATTTTCAGAAAATGTATCATCATAATGTTTGTTGTCATTAATTTGAGAATTATCATTACTTTGAATTTTAGCTGAAACCTTTTGATCATCATTCGAAAAATCTGGTGAACTTTTTCTTACACTCTGTCGTGAAGTATTACTTAGTTGTGAGTTTCTATCATTATTATCAGAATTTTCATAATTGGAATATCTTGAATTATTTCTACTTTCTTGAACATCGTTAATCAAGGATCTTGCTGATGCTGGTAATTTTGATGTTTCAGAATTTGGTTTTGATTTTATATTATAATCAATTTCTTGAGAATTTTTTGGTGAAAGCAATAATTCATCTTCACTATCAGCAGATCCAGTATAACTTTTTTGCAAAGAAACTTTATTAATTGAGCTTGTGCTTGATTTTCTACTATGCAAACGAGATGAGGGCTTTGAACTATTAGAGTTAACTAATTTCTCTTCATTATCAGATTCATTTATTTTATAAGTAGAATTAAGATCATTTGTAATATTATTTTCATTACTACTTAAAAAAAAATCATCATCAAATTGCTTTTCCTCTTGATCTTGACTGTTATTTACCATAATTTAAAATACTTTTTTTTTAACTGAAAAGACAATATACATATGAACAATAATTTTTTTTTCATAAAAATATACATAACAACCTTTAACTAAGAGCGTTTGAAAGCAAATCATTTGTTTTCATCATTAGTAGTAGAATATAAATAAACTAGGTACTTATGATTTTATTAATATTTTTGATGCATTGTATTATTGTTTAATGTTAGATTGCATCAATGTCAGATATATAAAATTATGTGTGAATATCTTAATTTTCTCTACAAATTTATTTTGCTCTATTTATTTTAAAAAATTGAGAACTTTATATAAAAAGTTGTATATTATATATATATATATATATATATATATATATATATATATATATATATATATATATATATATATATATATATATATATATATATATATATATACATACATACATACATATATATATATATATATATATATATATATATATATATATATATATATATATATATATATATATATATATATATATAGAATATTATATATCATATAGAATATATAAATATATATGTATATGTATATATATATACATATAATTACATTTATTATAAATAAATTATATATATAATAATAATAGTAATAATAATAATAATAATAATAATAATAATAATAACAATAATAATAATAATAATAGAAAATAGTAATTAAAATATAACTCAGCTTTTAAGTATTTCTTTAAATCCACAATAACAAAATTCAATAGTAAATCTTTTTAACGCCATCTTTAATAATTCAAAATTTTGCATGATAAATTTAAAAAAATAATTCTTGTTGCTAAGAGACGACACAATAAAAAAACTAATTATAGAGGGGCAATTTTAAAGATATCAACGGACGCAAAATAATTATTTTTTGTAATTAAAGATTTGCTTTTTTTATTTAGATGAGCGCTGTTTTGTACCTTAATTGGTATATGTTAATTGTAACTGATTAAACAAATACATAAATAAAAATCCAATATAACTCTACATTCAATATAACTTTTCTGGAAAATCATTAATAATTTTCATGGTTGATGGTTAACCATCGCTAATGGCTAACCGTCAAACCAGCCTATTCAACCAAGTTTAAAAAAATTAGTTTATGGTAAAAAAAGTTATTTATGTAGTGTTTCTTTGCAAACACCAATATTTTGTACTTAAACTTTTTAACAGCACTGAACTGCAATTACTTTTAGTTTTTTGGTTTATAGACTTTAGTTTAAAACTTATAAACTTTGCGCCTTATTATCTCTTTCAACATATTCGTTGTATAGGCTGGTTTGGCGCTAAGTCATCCATATTTTGTAAATATTACTTTTTCATCGAAAAACAGCGTTTAAAATGTAAACGAAAAATCGTTCAAAAAAAATTTTATTTAAAAAAAATCATAAATAAGTGATTGACCTTATCGTAACTTATTTATAAATTTGTTTTATATCACAAAACTAATTTATGTGTTTAGTTGCTATGTTTTTATTTAATAAAAACATGGCAACTTCGTATCTACTATGCATGTTATTTTAAAAACGTTTTTATTTATTAATAACTTTATAATAAATCTTATAGTTTAGCTTTAAGATATTACAGAAATTGTAATGCGTTTTCATTTAAATATTGCAATAAAAATTTTTTTATATGAAAATAGAAAGATTCAGGAGAAAAAAAGGTTATTTATTCGGGTGCTCACTTTTGTAATTGCTTTGATTTTTTTTATTTTCTATATTCACAAGTTGTTATCTTGTAGTTGGAGAAGATGTCAATGATAACATACTTAACTTCATAAATTTAATATCCTGAAGACCCAAAATAAAAATTTGATATTGATCCATTCTCTGTAATATGTATAATAATTATAACACTCAGGATTTTTAGCGGTTTTGCTTTTTTAAAAATTATTCTCAATAAAAAACAAAATGAAGTGCTTAACCCATGGCAATAGTACCTGTTGTCCAAGAGTAATTACAGCCAGAGTCGAAAATAGGAGAAGGGGGCGTGGGGAAGTGTTTCCCCCTTCCCAAAACACTAACGTCTTGTTGGCAAAAAATTAGTTGAGTTACCTTAGTTGGCTATTTAAAATGATTCCCTTTTAGATATGATATTTTATACATTATTTTTAGACCTAAATTTTTGCTATCAATAATAACAAACGGTTTAAAACCGTTTTAATAATAGAATGTTGGTCAGTAACAACATTATATAGATACTTTAGTAAATAAAATTGTGCAGAAATTAAATACAAGAGCGGTAAGAACAGATAATTGAAATACATTTAAACCCAGTTTGAAGTAAAGTATAATCAGATATAAATGCAACTACATTGCTACTACTACGACAACTGGTTTTATTCATTGGTTCATACAGCTCTTTTATCTGTTTTCTGAACAATTTTATTCAAGTTCAGATTTACTTTGTTAGAGGTTACAATGAATATAAAAACAAAAAACGAAAGAGAACAAAATTTATAAGTCGTGTATGTAATAGCACATTTGATAATATGTATATATATATATGATATAAAACATATAGTATTATGTCTGGCAAAGTAAATAATAAACAACAAAAATTATCTGATCTTCTTAACTGCCCAATTCCATTTATATGCCATGCCAGGCCCATAGAATTAATACATTATTTAAACACCGCTGCGATGCTAGTTTTATCATTAGATTTGATTTATTTTCTGAGTTAGAATGATAATTCTTTCTTTTCTTCCAGTACAAAGACATATAGACACTACAAAAAAATTTATCATTGATTATAAATTCTTTAAAACTCCGTAATTTATTTAAAATAAGATAAACAGTTCGAGCCGAATCAACAAAATCTGCATGGGTTTTATTAGTATCAATTATAAATAACCGTTGTAGAAACCTCAGCTGATCGATGTTTAGATAAAAAATACTAGAACTCAATTTTTATGATTATCTAAAAATTTGCTAACATTTGAATTGTTATTATTTTTGTATTTTATGAAAAACATAATGTACAAAATGAAAATGAACTTAAAGATCTTAACATAATTGATGCTCTTGTGTTGCTAAACAGATCAACTGAGATTTTTTTTACAATTTTAATGTCGACAACCTGGCTATGGACAATTTAGTGCAATAAAGTATGCCCTCCAATTAGGCATTGATTCTGAATCTAATTTTAAAAGAGTTCATAGAATAAGACTATTACTAAAAATCATTGATTCAAACCCATATAATCAGATGATATTTAATTTTCATACATTTTAGAAATAGGAACTCAAAAAAATTTCAAATACTCCAGTTTTATTATCTTTGAGCAATTTAAAAAAAGCGTTACTATAGTATTGAACCATTTTTTATTTTATTAAAAGCACCGTTGAGTACCAAATACTTTATATAGATCACTTTGAAAAAAATTACAAAATTATTCCCTTCATGTTGTGATGCATCTAAAATAAATAATTATGGTGGAATTTATTCTGAGTTTTTAGTGTTGGTTCATTGTTGCAAAGGCATTTCTAATTTATCAGAAGATTTGAATGCATCAGAAACGCACAAGAAATTTCTACCAACTATAAAAAAAATATTAAGAACAATGTTAACAACACCCATAGTTAACAGCACCCATAGATACATCATCCAGGGTTTTAGAAACACATAAAATCTGCAGGCTTCCAAAAAAAAAATTTTTATAGTTTTTTTATAATTACCTATTAAACACGTCTTTTATACATAATTATTTTCAAATGTTGTTGCTACATAACTGCAAAAGCTAAGGCACTTATGGCTTTCACAGCGCCGGGGGCCTTGTCATCAAACAAACGAACATTTCGCAAATTAAAATTGGTTATAATATATTTCAAATCCACAATGCACGTTGATGGACTAAAAAACTTGATTCTTCTTAATACTAACTATGATATGTTGGGCATAGTTAATTTAAAAAGCGTGGTAGAAAATGGGCGTCAGTGAAACAACGGAAAATCAATTTCTAATAAAATTGAGAATCAATTCTCTGGTTTAAGAAATACGTTAGTGTATTTATAAAACAAGTTGCTGGTTTTTTATTGCTATAAAAAACAAGCATGTTTTTAATTGCTTATTAAAATTAAAACTTTCTTAGAAACTAGTTATGCCTAAATGGCTTATGCTGAATCAGTCAACTTGTTCAAAGATAGTGTTTACAAATTGAAGTTTAATATAGAATAATGCTCGGACACACGAGTGTCTTTTCTTTCAGCATGGAAGTGCCTGGTGTAGCACTTTCTCATCAAATTATATATATATATATATATATATATATATATATATATATATATATATATATATATATATATATATATATATATATTATATATATATATATATATATATATATATATATATATATATATATATATATAATATACGCATATATAATTGATTTTTGAAGTGCATCAACTCAAAATCCATGTGTCTCTTATTGATTTCTGACATTAACCCTGTCTACATAGGTTTATGCTTATTCCGGTTTGCCGTAAATTTACTCACGTTTAATTTACCGTATATGTGCCTTTACTTACACCTATTTTTATGTCAGTTATTAACTGTAATTCTAATTAGCAATGTTATGGAATAAGTATATTATCGACAAAACAAAACAATTTATATGAAATGGTATTTAATTGTATTGACGACATCAAAAACAGGACTGTGTATTTTAAAAAACATATTTCTAAATGGGAAAAAGTTTTAAGGTGCACTTGTAAAAGATGGCGATTTTGCGTTTAAATTTAATCTAAAACTTTAAAGTTAATCAGCACGGGACGGCTGAATAAACGCGAATTTCATAAGTGTGAACTGGCGTAAGTGCGAATGGCGTAAGTCCAAACATGCATAAGTGCAAACTGGCATAAGTGCAAAGCAGTTGCAAAAACTGGCACAAGTGCTAATTGCATAAGTACGTTAAAATAATTTGCAAACATCAGCATGAGTGCAAATAGGCATATGTGCAAACTGTCATAAATGCGAGTTAGTTTTAAAAACTGGCACCATCGCGAACTGATATAAGTACGAACTCCCATAAGTGCGCCAGAAGAATTTGCAAACATCGGCATAAGTGCGAACTGACATAAGTGCAAAGCAGTTACAAAAACTCGAACTGAAATAAGTGCAAATTAGCATAAGAGCGGCGAATGAACTTGGAAACATAGGCATAAGTACGAATTGGCATAAATGCGAAATGCCAATTTGCAATCTTAATATTTGCAATTTTATTATGGAAATCGTGGTTTTTTAATTGATGATGAATCGTACTTTATATTGAGCCATGCTGATCAGCCAGGCAATGACGATACTGTCAAATACAGTTTCAAAGAAAAACATCCTTAAAAGTTGCTTGTATGGCTTGCTATATCACTAAAAGGATTGGCAAAACCTTTTTTTGAAAATCTGGAAACGCGATTAACCGAGATGTTTAATGTGAAGTTCCAAAGAACAAACTCCTTACATTTATTAAAAAAAAATTACAGCGCTGGTAGCTTTGTGTTTTAACCTGACTCAGTGTCCGCTCATTAAGTTTCCAAGGTAACTAAATTTTTGGAAGACCAGATTATATCTTTTATCCCAAAATTTATGAATCCAGCAAATTTGCAGGAAGCTCGTCCAATAGAAGATTTTGGGGAAAACTTGAAAATGGAGGTTTACATGAACAACTGGACAGCAAAAAATCTTGTTGAGTTAGAAAAAAAGAAAGTTAAATGCCTCAGCAATATGGACTTAAAGTTTGTACAAAACTATTCTTTATCAGTCAGAAAAAGGCTTAATAAAATAGTTAGATATCGTCTCTAATTATTTTTTCATTATTATTTTTTTATAATAGACTTAATTGACAATATCGTAATGTATTTGATGATCTAAAATAAAATTACTAACATTATTAAATTTCAGTTTAAATTAATTATCACCCGTTAGTGATTAAAAGGTTGCCACTGCTTTGTCTGATAAAAGGTAATGTTGTTTAGTGTTTGGTACTAAACCTGCTTAAACGAATAACATTTACTTTCTTACCCAGATGCATCAACTACCTTTTGTCCTTTTTTGTACCTTTACCTTTTGTACCTTTTTTTTTCTTTCTAAGTATTCATAACTGTGAAACATTTTCTTTAATGAATTTTATTAAACACCGATAAGAAACAGACTTGCAAATAATTTGACCATATCTAAAATGTTTCTTCGTTTGTTTGTTTTATAAAAAAAATGTGTATTAGTAAAACGCTAGAAAACTCCCAGACGGAAAGTTAACTCTTGCGTAGTTAATACAATGAATGGTGGGAGTAATAACGGACTTGTTTTATTTTTGCTGCTCTACATAAATATTTCAAAATGGCTAACAAATTTTCATCTAAATAAATAAAGACATATTGAAAGTTCATTAAAATATTCATATAAAGATATTTAATGATAATTGATAAACTTCAAAACAAATTAAATACAGTAATCGACGAGAATAAGGAATTAAAAAGGAAATAGATGAGCTTAAAAAAAACTGTTGAATTTCTGAGTACTAGTTATGATAAAATAGTTACTGATCACTAAAACATCAAACATTATTGAAAACGAAAATACTGATATGTGTAACTAATTGGCCAAACTCGAAGACAGAAGTCGATGCAACAGTTTGCGATTCTGTTGGATGAAGGAAGACGAAAATGAAAGTTAGGAAGACAGTGAAACGAAAGTAAGGAAAGTTTTAGGTTATAAACTTCAGTTAGAAGGAAACTTTGAAATTGAATGAGCCCATTAAGTTGGGAATAAACTACTTGATTATAATAAGAAAATCAGATTAATCGTCATCAGATTTCTGAATTATAAAGACAAATCTACGGTATTAAGAAAATACACTACGATGAAGTTTGGACCGAAAAGATTTTTATAAACGAGGATTATAGTAAACATACGAACATATTTTTTATTAGACAATGAATCTGATTCTGATCTAAATTATTTTACTGAATCTAATGCTTTGCAAAATATATGCAACTAATTTTATACACCTGAAATTAAACGATTTCTTGATCAAAATAAAGTTAACACAATTCTCATTAATATACAAAGTTTAAGAAAAACTTAATTTAACTATTTAAGAAATATTTTGTAATTTTATTAAAGAAATTTTTAATATTTTTTATATAATTTGCTTAACAGAAACTTGATTCAGTTCGGATGACGTAAATTCATTTACAAACTTCGAACTGCCGGTGTCGCATTAAATAAGTAGACCGTTAAATAAGTAGACAGTGGATTTTCCACCGTTCCTACCTCGTCATTAATTTATTCTAATTATACGGAACTAAACTATACCGCCATTATGGAGGACAAACAAACGTAAACAAATAGTTCGGCAAGGTCAACAGAAAGCGAATATTTGTCTTAGCTTGATTCTGATGCAAAGCAAAGATATTTGAAAAAATGAGCTTTATAAACCACGTTGACCCATATCTTCTTAAAGATATTGATTTCTCCGATAATATAGATAGTTGTCCAAATGTTACATAGCTGGATATTGCGAACTATTTTTTATTTGCTCCAAGTCTTCTTACTAAAGATCAATTGAAAGTATATAATAAATCTCTTAGTTCTTATAATCAATTTGTATCAGGTTGAGTTATCAACGTTGGTGCGAAATTATTTGAGAAATATGTTCTTATTCATGGCAGAGTAGGTTATTTAATTTTAAGTTCAATATTTAAATAGAAATAGCTTTCTTGTTTTAATTATTTTTTTATCCAATATTTTAGGTGAAACATTCTCAAAAAATGAATAATGTACCATTACATCCATGGGTTATTTCGGAGAAGTCAGGAATTATAGTTTGTGCACATTGCAATTGCATGGCTGGTCTTGGAGAAAGCTGTTCATTTGTTGGTGCGGTACTGTTTCCTATTGAGTGTGCAGTTAACATTAAAAGTTCAAAAACATGCACTGAAGAAAAAGCTTATTGGTTACTACCCAGCTCAAAAAAGATTAAATTGAAACCTGTTTCAGATATTGATTTTACCTCAGCCAAATCTTTGTAACGTAATTCAAATAATAAAGTTCATGGCGTAATCAAAGAAAAAAAAAATCACATAAAAAAATGTTTCTATTCCAACAAAAGAGGAAACTGATAAATTGTTTTTAGACCTGAGTCAATGTCGAACAAAACCAGCTATTCTTTCAATTATTCCTGGGTATACCAAACCTTATAAACCATCAATAATAACAGAAAAATATCCTGAATCATTGTTAGATCTTTACCAGAACAATATATTTTTAAACTTTGAACAACTCCTAGCTGCTTGTAAAAAAAAAAAAGAATTACAATAACGATTGAGCAAAGTAAAAATGTTAAAAATACACTGCGACTTCAAGCAAAAAGTAAAAACTGGTTTTTACTTTAGGGCAGGTCGTATAACTGCTTCAAAATTTGGGAGTGTATGCTGCGCAAGCATCACACAACCACAAATCAGTTTGATTATGCAAATATGTTACCCCATTAAAGCACGTTTTTGCACAGCATCAACAAAATAGGGAAATGACCATGAAAAAAAAGCATTGATTTTGTATTCCACAACTATGGAAAAGAAACACTCTAAATTTTCAACTAAAAATTGTGGGTTTTTTATTTCAGTTCATCAACCCTTCCTTGGTGCATCGCCAGATGCAGTTATTAATTGTGATTGTTGTGAAAATGGTTCTCTGGAGATAAAGTGTCCATATAGCGCAAGAGTTAAATACAAATTCTTGTCTGGAAAATATTGGAGTTTATATAGCTCTCAAAAAATCACATAAATATTACTATCAGGTTCAGTGTCAGTTATATGCTTCATCAAGTAACTACTGTGTTTTTTTTATTTGAACATCAAAAGATTCGCATTGCGAAAGAATTTTTCTGGATTTGGAATTTATGGACAGGAATATAATAAAATGTAAACAATTTTTTGAAGAATGTATTTTACCTGAACTAATTAACAAATTTTAGAGCCATAGAAGTAATTTTATGAAAGAAATATCGGATAAAAACAAATTTATACTAATAGAACCAGGGTGTTAGCCAGGAAAAAAATTCATACAGCGTTTTAGCGAAATTGGGAAATTAGGTGCCGCCAAAAAAAAAAAAAAAAAAGGTCATTACATTCTGACATTTAAAAAAGTAGATACAATTTTTTAGAAACAATTAAGTTTCAATAAAAATTTTTTATTTTTGCTGGGTTATTCATAGGAATATTTTTATATTTTATATTTCAGGAATATTTTTATATTTTATAAATGTTTAATTCTAATTATTCAACTTGTTTCATTTTGAACAATCTTCGTCAGTTTTCATTTTTAAATCACTTAATATTAGTTTTCATTTTTAAATCACATAAATTTATTCATTGAAACTTTGATCTATTTTAATTGCGTACATCGCTTTTAAATACCGTTTTAAAAGGTTTAAACAATTAGTTACATATATTGTTTTCTGTTATTTTTATTTTCATTTTTAAATTATAAATGTAAAAAAATGCTAAATAGAATTTAATTTTTAACAAAACATTTTTGACGATTTCCAAGATCCTCTTGTAACTTTTTAACTTGCTAAAACAACTTTTTAATTAACGACAGTCAATAAAAAACACTATACGTTATACATAGGAATGCCAGAATTTTACGGCTTTTACGAAGGAAAACACTAAAAAAAAGTTGTTACAGGTTTTTAAAATCCGTAAAATTTTAATTTTCGTAAAATCCAGACGTTGGCAACCCTAATTATATGGAAAGATTTTGAATGTTTCAGTTTTTAAATACTTTAGCATTTTATAACTAAAAATTTTAAAACACTTAAAAAAATTTTCTAAACTTTCTTACATAGGTAATCGTATTATTGTTCATCATATTTTATATTACAGTTTTTATCATAGATACATTCAAAAGTTAAAAAACTTATTTAAATCGATAGCTTTTAAATGAAAGTTAAATTAAAGTTTCCAAAATTTTAATAACATTTAATTGAAAAACTTGGTTGGCTCGCCAAATTATTATTGGTTGGCGATTTACAAATTATTCGAACTTATTTATTTGAAATTAGCATGATTTTATTATGTCCAAACAAAAGCTTTAGATGTTATATTTTTTTTCGCTTCAGGTTTTTTAATATTTGAAGAAACTTTTCTCTTTTTTGTATCATTTTCTAATCCTTTTTACTACCCATAATAATGAATTTAAAGAATACCATTTCGGAATTTTTAGATCACTTTCGCTCATCGGCGTTAACTAAATTTAGTTAAAAATCTTTTGAAAAAGTGCCTTAATTTTCTATAGATCCTAGTTCTAATCGTTTCTGACCTATATTAGCTTTATATAGTTGTCAAAATACAATATTTCTATCAATTTTTACAAAAAATACAAGAATTCCGACCAAAAAAGAATTTGCAATCAAGAACAAGCGCTAATAAACGATCGGAACAGATCAAATTTTTAATCTATGATGTTCATTTTACCTAAAAATCGCGTTTATTTAAAATCTTATTCGAATTTGGACAAGCACTTTGGGTTATTAAAAAGATTTAAAAAAAAAAAAATATCTACGGTCTGGGTTTTTTCGCTTTAAACATTTATATTTTATGATAACGCAAAATTTATCATTTTATTTTTTTCGTCTTTTCATGATTCACAGACCTGATCATTTAACGGAATATGTCGTAGTCAACAAAATATCATACAGACGCTATAGTATTTTAAAATGAGGGCATCAACTAAATTTAATCGGCATATTTAAATATCTAGTAAATTAGGTATTTAAGTAAAAAAATATTTAAATACAAAAACTAATTTTTTTTTTTTTTTCAATTTACAGATATACATTAAATATCTACTTAAATTTTGTAATTGTAAATTAAAAACAAACAAAAAAATTGTGTAATTATTGTAAATATTGTTAATAATTAATAATATTATAATATTATTTAATTATCTTCGTTTATGTTTTACGTTAATATAAAATATATAATACGCTTCATTGCATGTTTTATTTTTGATTTTTTTGTTGTTATTTTCGGTTTACTTTTACCAGCTAACTTATTTTACCAAAATTATTAATAAATCTTTTAATATAAAAACGTTATTAACTTATTTTAAATGATAATATTTATTAATATGAAAATTTTATTTGTAACTTTCCTAACTTAAGATAAACAGCAAGAATGTAAATAAAGATTTTTTGAATAACAAAATAAATTAATGAAATAATTTATTAAACGTATTGAACAATTCTAACTGAAGAATAACTGACGTCATTAAAAATTAAAAATAAGTTTTTTTTCAACTTGAATGAATGATCTTGCTTGTTAATGACGACACGTTTTTTCACATTAAAAAATTGATCTTAATTCTTAATTTATTTACTTAATTCATTTCCTTGTCGTGCGTACTAATTGCGTTTTTTACTCGTCTGGTGCAACACTTTAAATCTGAAACTGATTTAAATTTTTTTTTTACCATGATCTTAAGAACCTTTGGGAATTTTAAACCAAGTGGGAAACCGCGTTATACGCGGTGCCATCAGGCTGGCAAACACCCTGAAATCACAACTACTTTAAAAAAGAAAACAAAGTTTTTATTGATCACGATTATTGTATAAAATTGAAATAAAAATAATATCAGTCTTTTAATAAAAATATTTTATACTGTTTATTTTTTGCTATAAATTCTAGTTTCACTAATTATTCAATCCTGTTAAAATTTTAAAAAACTATTCCACAGGAATAATTGAATCACATATATGTACTCGAACAGAGGCAATTTTCTGGGTTGTTTCTATATCTAAATAATTTAGTTGTAACTTTCCTTTCGTAAATCCTGGAATCTTTAGTTCCCCAGCAATGTTAAAATCTCTATCGGCTAAAACAACATCTTCAGGAAGGATGTTTTTCAAAATTGAATAATGCTCTGTTAGGTATTTATCATTAACGCGTCCTCCCCAAGCTTTAACCCAGGTGTGATAACAAATGTTATCACACCTGGGCTTACACCTATTAAGAATTTAACAGTATTGTGATGTTTGTACTGTGACCAAGTTGTTGCTCTTGCGCGTAGATTAGATGGTTTATTTATGAATATTTCAAAGCCATCAATTATTACAGCCACTTTTGTTTCAAAATATTTTCTGAAGCATAAAGGCATAGTTTCCATAAGCTCATTGCGAGCAGGCCATTCAAATCTATAAGCAAGGTCTCTAATAGATAGATTTAAACGCAACCTTATAAGTGTCCAAGAAAATTCTTCAAAGTACGATAAAACTGAGCTCCCATTTTTAGTTATAATAGGCTTCAAAAAGTTAAACAAACAGCATAAAATTTTCATATTTGACAATCCAGTGTAAAACGTTACTTTTGAATCTGTATCAAACCATTCAATAGTTCCCACATGGAGTTTGACTAAATTTGCACGCAAATCATAGTTAAGTTTGTTTATATATATATACTCACTTTCTATTTAATTGATATTTGTGACAGTATTTTTCGTTTAAACACTCGCATCTACTAAGTTTTCGTAATCGATTGTAACACTTTCTGAGACATTCGATTCACTACTGTTAAAATTATCTACTTGAAAGTCTACAATTGAATCTTCAGAAGAGTTTAAATTAGTGATGCTGTTTCTACAAGACATACAACTATTTCAACTTTTTAACAATGAACAATTTTTGTGTCGTTAATAACGTTCTCTAGATTTCTCAACCTCAAATATAAACTTTTTGTGCCCCAGATTTAATGATGGAACCCAATCAGGATAATTTTGTGAGAAAAATGAAGCAGGTTTTCCTAAATAAAAATATGAAAATGTTAAACAGTTAATGATATTAAACTTTCAAAGTTATAAAATGTTTCAAAGGTAGACAGGCAGTTTTTACCTGTAATAAAATGGTCAGGACATCACTATAGTTACCAACTCTGTTGAAGGCATTTATCCATTTTTTTCTACGTTCCTTTGATAAAGTCTTACCACCATCGCCTTGATTGCAAACTAATTTTGGTAAATGATAGAAAGATTTACCCTTTTCACGATTTGAACACCCAAATACAGCACAAAAGTTGACCATATTATATATTTTTTTTCTATAACAATGTTTGCATATTTATATATTTAACTTAAATTTAAAATAAAACCATAATAATAAATAAATAAACCAGATTAAGGTTTATATTTTCTAATTTTGTTAATAAAAACATTAAATTTTATAATATAATATACTTTTTGAAATAATTAAACTAGGGGTGTACCGGATTAGAAATTTTGAATTCCGGCCGGAACCGGATTTGCCGGAATTGTTAAAAAAATTCCGACTGGAACAAGAATTATATTTATGCAATTTTTTACCTTCAGAATTTAGAGTGAAAGCCTGCACCTCAGCATCGTGGCAACATGATATATATATATATATATATATATATTTATATATATTTCTTAAAGCTACTTCTTAAAAGAACTTAAAATGGGTAAAAAAATTAGTCAAAACTTAACAAGAGAGCAAAGAAAAGCTCTAAAGGAAATTAAGAAAAACAAACTTGTCAATATATATCCGTTTAATAAGGGTAATGGGTTTGTGAGAATTGAACACGAAAAAGCTTTAGAAAGAATTCGCGATCAAATTGGTCAAACAAAAGTTTTAAGTGAAGATCCTACTTTTAGTTATGCTTTAAAATTAAAACTCTAAATCTTAAAAAAACTTAAAATCTCTTATAACTTAATAAAAAACTAAGATTTTTAAAATTATAATAATAATAAACCTGTATCCATCAATTCCACTTAAAGAAGCTACTTTAATCCTTATAGATCAATTAAATAAAGATGATTCCTACAGATTTTCTACCAAGCTTACTATATCAGAAACAAAATGACTTATAGAGCTTTGTTTACATCGTTGCTATTTTTTGTGGAACAACGAGATCCATGAATTTGGAGGATTCCGTTCCTATTGGTCTTTCATTCATGGTTGTATTGGCAGAATCTTTATTAAGAGAATTCGTATTATTTGATGTTTTCTTATTAATATAACATACACTCTTATACTCGATGTCTTCACTCAAATCATAAATATATATATATATATACATATATACATACATACATACATACATACATACATACATACATACATACATACATACATACATACATACATACATACATACATACATACATACATACATACATACATACATACATACATACATACATACATACATACATACATACATACATACATACATACATACATACATACATACATACATACATACATACATACATACATACATACATACATACATACATACATACATACATACATACATACATACATACATACATACATACATACATACATACATACATACATACATACATACATATATACATATATACAGTATCGGACAAAACATGGTGGACAAACTCAATTTAGAACAAAAACAGATCAAAAACTAAGAAAAAAAAAAGTAATACAATTGTATATATTAGATTTTAAATAGTTTATTATGTTCTTAACAAAATTTAAAACGTTTGAATCATACTAAGAATTTTTCTCAACAAACTACATTTTTCTTTGGACAAAACAAGGTGGACAAATCAAAACGATGCTTTTTTATAAGATTTCATTGTCGTTATTCAATTTATCATATTCTTTTGTTTTCACATTTGTTATAACAGTACTCAAAAATAATAAAACAGATTTGGAACGTCTGACCAATTATTTTTTCAATTAAACTAAAAATAGATTTAACTCGTGATATATCGCGTAAATAATTCCAATTTTAAATATTGAATATATTATTAAGATTTTAAAAGCGGAAAACGTCAAGCTGAAATTTGTAGAAAATATAATATAGCTAAATCGACTGTAAGCAAAACTGTCAAATCATTTGGATCTCGTGACTGCTATAAAACAAACCATCGGGGCGGTTGTCCAAGAAAAGCATCACAAAGACTAGATCGAAGAATTGTTAAAGAGCTTAAAAAAGATCCATTTTTGTCATCCACAAAAATAACCGAAAACCTTTAAACTACAAATCTCCAATCGCACTGTGCGACAAAGAGCTAACGAAGCAAAATTATTTTCTCGAATGC
Organism: Hydra vulgaris; assembly: GCF_038396675.1. NCBI lineage: Eukaryota > Metazoa > Cnidaria > Hydrozoa > Anthoathecata > Hydridae > Hydra > Hydra vulgaris. The sequence goes on from NC_088922.1 coordinate 19,586,504, forward strand.
CTGACAAGAAATCAAAAAAACAAAGAAAGCTTCTTTTAAATGTAGAAAGCTAAGACTAGCGTTTGCCAAAACACACTAAAAATAGGACTGTAGACCAGTGAAAAACTTTTTAGTTAAGAACCAAAATATAACTATTTTGGAAGCAACGGCAAGAGGCAAGCCTGGAGACCAGATACAATACTAAATATACCAAGAAGAGTGTTAAGCGTGGAACGTCTGCTATGGTTTGAGGATGTTTCTCAGCACTAGGAACTGGTCCTATTCACAAAATTAATGAAATTATGGACAGCTTTGTGTACAAAGATATAATGGAAGATTATGGAAGATATAATGGAAGTTATGTTACCACATGCAGAATGGAAGGTGCCCCTAAAATGGATTTTTCAACAGGTTGAAAAATCCTGTTGAAATATCCTGTTTAGGGTCTAAAATCCTGTTTTGGGTTGAAAAATCTTGTTTAGGGTCCTAAACAGGGTTTTTCAACCCCAAATATACGTCAAAAATTGTAAAACAATGGTTTAAGGACAAGATTATCACTGTAATGGAGTGGTCTGCACAAAGCCTTGACTTGAATCCCATAGAAAATTTTTGGGAAATAATTGACATTAAGATTGAGCGTGCAAATGTGAAGACCAGTGAGGAATTATTTGAACAAATCAAGAAGGCCTGGCGAGAGATTGATATGAGAATTGTTGACTCATTAATCGAGTCTATGCCTCGAAGAATGAACGCAGTAATTAAAAGTAAAGAAGGTCCTACTAAATATTAGGTTAATTTTTGAAGTTTTTTGAATTTTGAGTCGATTTTTTAAATGTCTACCTTGTTTTGTCCAAAGAAAAATGTAGTTTGCTTAAAAAAATGTGTTATAAAACTTCTTTGGTGATTTTTAGTATGATTCAAAAGTTTTAAATTTTGTTAACAACATAATAAACTACTTAAAAATTAACTTGTTCTATTTTTTTACTACTTTTTTTAGTTTATGATTAACTTTTGTTTTAAATTTGAGTTTGTCCACCATGCTTTGTATGATACTGTATATATATATATATATATATATATATATATATATATATATATATATATATATATATATATATATATATATATATATATATATATATATATATATATATATATATATATATATATATATATATATATATATATATATATATATATATATATATATATATATATATATATATATACATACATACATATATATATACATATACATACACACACACCCAAGGTGGCCCATAAGTCACTTTACATTTTAAAAAATAAATAACTTTTTTCTATTAATGTGTTTCTATTTCTCTTTTCAGAATTAAAAAATATAATTTTGGAGATATTTGGTATGGATAAATTTACAACAGCACAACGAGTGAAGATAATTGAATTTTACTTTGAAAATAGACGGTCAATTGTTGCAACGCAAAGATCGTATATGCACCATTTCAATGTTCAACATCCCTCTAGTTTGCCTGCAATATTGAACCTAGTGATGCGTTTTTAAGAGCGTGGCTCTGTAAGTGATAGGTCTAGAAGTGGACGAGGTCGTTCAGTATGTACATGTGAAAATACTGAAGCTGCGAGCTGTAGCATTGAAGATAACCCAACCACATCCGCTCGAAGGCGTTCTCAAGAACTTTCTATCTCACGGAGTTCTCTGCAGCGCTTTCAAAGAGACTTGCACATGTACCCTTACAAGGTTCAATTAGTGCAATCTTTACAACCACTAGACTTTCAAGAATGACTAAATTATGGTAAACTGTAAGAAATGACAATGAGTTTATTCACAAGTTGATCATGGGAGATGAAGCTCATTTCCATTTGAATGGACATGTGAAGAAGCAGAATACCAGATTCTGGGGCACAGAAAATCCACACCAAGTTCATGCGAGTCCATTGCACCCGGTTAAAGTCACAGCATGGTGTGGAGTAACATTAGATAGGGTTATTGGGCCCTTCTTCTTTGAAGATGCAAATGAAAATGCTGTGACTGTAACTGCTGAGAGATATCAAGACATGCTAGCAAATTTTGTTCAACCTCAGTTAACAAACATGGCAGAGTATTGGTAGCAACAAGATGGAGCAACTGCACATACCGCTAGAGCCGCAATGCAGTTGTTAACTGCAATGTTTCAGGATTGGATAATCTCTCGTAATTCCGATTTTGAATGGCCTACACGTTCTCCTGATTTGACAGCACCATTCTTTTGGCTTTGGGGATATCTTAAAGACAAAATGTATGCAAACAAGCCCCGAACTATTCAAGAACTTAAGCCAAACATACGACAGGAAATTCTTTTCCTACAACCTCAGATGTTAGAAGTGTTATGGAGAATAGCTTAGAATAAGCTCGACTTTGTAAAGCCAAGAATGAACGCTATTTAAGTCAGAACTAACTTACAGACTCTAAACTTTGTAATAAAAAAAAGAATTAATTAAATACAGTCATTTAAGAAAAAGTTGTTTAATTTCTAAAATGTAAAGTGACTTATGGGCCACCTTGTATATATATATATATATATATATATATATATATATATATATATATATATATATATATATATATATATATATATATATATATATATATATATATATATATATATTTATATATATATATATATATATATATATATATATATATATATATATATATATATATATATATATATATATATATATATATATATGTATATATATATATATATTATTTCTTTGTTTTATATTTTTACATTTAGGTTAAAATTAAAATTTTACTGTTTAAAATTTTTAGGCATCCTATACGTTTAAACTATTTAAAAGTTAAGAAACATTAAAAATGAGACTATTCTCGGAGGCAGATAACATTTTTGATGAAAAAAGAGCTTGTTTATTGCCCAAAACTGGATAGCAAATCTTTTTTGCACCATAATATTTCTAAACTTTTAGAAATCCTTACATAAGTGATAACTTCAAATAAAATTAGGCAAAACTACAGTTAAGCGGTCTAAATAATTTTAATTCCTTGCTTGTTGCGCTTCTGTGTGTAGGCACTCAAAGTAGTGACTTTTTAATACAAACATAGAAAAATTTATTGGCTTTAGTACATACATTGTCTATCTGACAGCCTGCTGCTACAAGGAAGTGTTGCTACATCGACTATCTCATAGCCTGCTTCTACAAGGAGGCGCTGCTACATTGACTGAGGATTTAGTCTGTGTCATATGTCTTAAAAAATAAAATAAATAAATTTCGGCATTCTGGCCTGAAATATTGTAATTTCGGCCGGAACCGCAATGACCTAAAAGTCATAAATTCCGGTACAACCCTAAATAAAACGAAGAATATCGCTTTCCTACTTAGTTGTATTTTTATTTTTACTAAAATATTTCGTTTTCATTTACCGGTTAATCAAATTTATTTGCACTTGTTTCTTAATCCAAATAAAAATTGTTATTTTGGTTTTAAGATTTTATCAATAAAACTTGTATCATAATTTTTAAATTTATTTATCTTATATTTATAACACTGATATTAATTTTGTTTTTAAAGTAAATTAATTATAAGTTAGACTTTTAAAGCGTTTACTTATTGAGATTACTTATTGTTATTTTTATTCGGATATCAAATGTTTTATAAACGGTTATATAATATGGCCGACGACACGGATTTTGAAGTGTTGGGGGAGGGGGGGGTACAATCGTTAAATCTAAAAAAATCCTCTATATCTAGAATTTTCTTTAAAAAAAAAGTGGTGGGGCACGTGCCCCCTCCTCCCCCAGTGTCGTCGGACCTGATGTATATATAATATAAAAGCATTGATCTACATAAAAATGAATTGCAAAAGGGAAAAACGAAACATAATGTTTATAAGTTGAGTTAAAAAGAACTTTTTTGTTTGACGTCATTTATTAACTACAAAAGCGTTTACCACACCAGTAAACCAAAGATTGAAATTTACCGGAACTTACTTCCGAGAAAAAGAAATGGCGTTAAAAATTATTTATTTAAAAAGTTTTTTGCTAATGTGTTGATAAATACTTTTTTTTTGGAACGTTTAAATAATATGAAACTTATCTATCTTATTTTGACTATTTCACCTAAAAATCTAGTTTAATTTAATTTATAAACATATTTATAAATATATTTAAGTAAGTATCAAAATACTTTTTTTTTATAGAAGATGCCTGCTAACAATTTTCTTTTCAAGCACATGAGGTATTCTTAAATATACAAAAAGTATTTTTATTCCCAGATTTTTCCGGAAAAAATCCAGAAAAATATTTTGAAAACATTTCCAGATATTATTAGAAAAAATTTTTCAGGTTATTTTAAACATGACCGTGATAATCCCTGGTTATACCGCGTTCAACTTTTTTTCTCCGCACAATAGCCTCCTCAACTGTAGTGGCTTTCTCGGGCTGGGGAGATACACAAAAACACACACACAAAGACTAGACACAAATTAATAAATTCTTTTCTTTTTGCTGCGAAAACATATTTATCTGCTTACAATCAAGTAATAATTACTTTTAAATGAAAAGCTTACTTGTTTGTGAGAACTTTTCTTTAATTAAATATTTTTACGTATTTACAGATCACAAACTTTTACAACAGTTAGATTTAAGGTTTAAAGATAAATAATTTAACGTGAAACATTTTGCTAAAATGCGCGTTTAAATTGTTTAGGAATACAGTAAAATTGCTCGTGAGATGACTATTTTATAACTATTTATTTGATATCATTAAAGCATGCCTGATTTTAGTATACTTAACCCTAAGAAAAAAATAAGCTTTTCTTAAAACAATGTTTCTTGTCATACTATACTATAAAGATACAAATTTCGACAAGAATATACATCTTGATTATAAAAATATTACTAAAAGTAGTAAATTATCACTATAAAAATGCCGTAAAATAATAAATATTCGCATGACAAAGTAAATTCTTATAGTTCGGTTAACGAATGTTTTGTAATTTGTTCGTCTGGGTTAACAAAAACCTTGACTGACAACTGCCTTGACTGTTCAATTTGTCTACTTATTTAACGATTTTCTTGTTTAACGTGACACTGGGTTTTAAATTAATTTTATTACCACGTAAAACAAATAAGGCGTTCTAACTTCTTTCTAATTTTTCTAACTTCTTTCTTTCTCATAGTATCGTTAAGACACTTTTTAACAACATGAACATTGAACTAGTCAAAATTTCCAAATGGTTTGAATTAAACAAACTTTCATGAAATATTGATAAAACTAAATAGATTCTTTTCCATCCCTACGGTAAAAAACACCAAGATTTTTCCTAAAAATCTTACCTAAACTAAACGTCACCTAAACTCTTTTAAGAATTATATTATCCATATAAAGAAAAGCCATGGCATTAGGCAGCGGGTGATTTTTATTACATTTTACGGACCGTTTTTATCGAATAATATAGTTTAACATAATTAATTTTCCACTTTCTTTATTAATTTATCACGAAATCTTATTCTGTAATTAAAGTATATCAAATAAAAAATGTACGTATGCACGTGTGTGAGTATACATATGTTTTATAAATATCTGTTGATGTGTATAAATAGGTGTTTATGTATGTCTATACACAAGTGTGTGTCATATATATATATATATATATATATATATATATATATATATATATATATATATATATATATATATATATATATATATATATATATATATATATATGATTTTTTTTTTTTTTTTGTAATTTTTATTTTATTTTAGATGCCCCAAGAAGTCCTAACGGTCTTGTCACAGAGCACCGCGGAAGTGCATTTAATCAGGAAGTTCACGCCTCCTTCCTTACCGTGACGCGAAAATTTGTCCAGAGCTCGTTTCGAACCTCGATCTGCTGCTTATAAAGCAAGCGCTCTAACCACTGCGCCACGGCCGCATGATTAACCATGTATATAACAAGGCTTGATAACATTGAAAGTTTTTATTCTTTTTAGTAACGAGTATATCACGGCGGTTATTTTTGATAAATTTTCTACCACTTGCTAAGTTTTACAAGGTTTTAAAAAATCATTTAGTTACGGACGTAACGAAAACATTCTTACTAAATTTGTTTTAAAAATTACAAAAAAGTAGTACCATGCAAATTACCACGCATAACTTTTGGTACTGCTTTTTGCTAAAAGATTCTAAAGTAAGATTATAACAAATCTTTTTTTTTTTTTTAAACATCTTCGCTTCCAACAAGGCTGCAAGCAGCCACTAATTAAAGTTAGAAGTTACTGAAAGAGAAAAGATAAAGATTGTAGAGCGATTGTAGAGATAAAGATTGTAGAGCAAAGATAACGATTGACGGACGACTTAAAAGATTGCAAATTATATGAATCAGGAAAGCAAGATGAAGGAAGCGAATTCCAAAGAACTGATGTTCGAGGAAAAAAACTAGACGAATAAGCGTTTTTGGAGCACTTAGGAAGAGTCACAGAAAAAGAATGACACTTAATTGAATGACGAGTAACACGAGAATGAATTTTAGTAGATGGCACAAGAGACGATAGCTCTTTAGAGCAGTGCCCATTATAGTATTCGTAGAAAAGAGAAAGAGAAGCAACATTACGACGATGTGATAATGGTTGGAGATTGGCTGCAAAAGCAGGTCCAACTATGTTTGCAATGCGTTTTTGCACCTTGTCTAAAAGAGAAAGAGCATCATAAGAAGAACCGCCCCAGATATGGCAACAGTATTCCATACAAGGCCGGATTTGAGATTTATAGAGATAGAGAATAGAATCCGAAGTAAGAAAGTGACGAGCTCAATAAAGAGATGCAACCTTAGCAGATGCTAATTTTGCAACTGATTTGATATATGGTTTCCAAGAAAGATTGAAAGTAAGAGTTAATCCTAGAAGATGAAGAGTAGGTAACACATCGAGTACATCACCGTTCATAAATATAGGAAGATCTTAATTATTGCGATAACGATTGGCTGAAAAAAATTGAGTTTTATCTGAATTAAAGTTCACCAGCCACTGTGAGTCCCATGCTGTAGCAGAAGTGAGATCCTTTTCAAGCTCAAATGCCCCCTCCAAGCAATCAGAGGGTGTTGGTTTCTTATCACGACAAGAATAAATGGTAGTATCATCAGCAAACAATGCCACCTGAGATGTGAGAATATCTGGAAGATCGTTAATGTAAATTAAAAAGAGTATAGGGACAAGGATAGAACCTTGAGGAACCCCTGAAGTTACAGAATAAGAAGAAGAGTGTTGTCCATCCAGGACGACTTTTATGCTACGATTGGAAAGGAAGGATTCACTGATCTTAAAGATGTTGCCGGATACACCATAAGAAGAAAGCTTATGGAGAAAACCAGCATTCCAAACTTTATCAAAAGCTTTTGAAATGTCTAGAGCGATGGCCTTAACCTCTCCACCTTCATCTAATGCACGATAAAACCTGTCAGTTATTACTGTTAGCAAATCAGCTGTAGAACGAGAAAATCGAAATCCATATTGATGGTCAGAAAGTAAGTTATTAGATTCAAGATTAGAAATTAAGTGTTTGTTAATTGAAGATTCAAAAACCTTGCTTAAGATAGTTAGAAGACTAATGGGACGGTAGTTAGACGAATCAGATCGCTCTCCAGAATTTTTGAAGATAGGGATAACAGATGCCGCTTTCCAGCAGGCTGGAAAACAAGATTCTGATAAGCACTTGTTGAATAGTTTTAAGAGTATAGACAACAGCTCCGGAGAACACTTCTGCAAGACAATAACAGGTATGTTGTCCGGGCCACAAGCTGTAGAAGAGTCTAGGCAGGAAATCACTTTAGATACAGAAGCTGGAGTGATATAAATGTCAAGCAATGGATCAACCTGTTTGTTGGCAATATCAGGTAGAACGCAACTAGTGGAATCAAGAGATGATATTGATGAAAAGTTTTTAGCAAAAAATTCGGCTTTGTCTTTAGGTCAGGGTTGTCCAACGCGTGGCCCGTGGGCCAGAAGGTGGCCCTCGTCAGCCTATGGCATGGCCCGCATATCACGGTCCATTAATTTTGAATTTTTATTTTAATAAAAATTTTAAATAACAATAATAAAATAAGTTCTACAGCAACAGCATATTATTTATATATTTATAATTCGAATTATACATTCGATATCGATTATACTTTCACTATATAAATCCGCATTTGAAATAATAAAACGCGCGCTAAAGAAAAAACATTTTTATATATTTAATAAAGATGGCCTCAGCTAAAAGACGTAGATTTGATACTGAAAGTGGTCATGGGGGTCGTGTATTTAATCCTTCTTGGACAACTGACTATTTTGTACATGAACAAAGTAATTCTATTATATGTCTAATTTGTTTGGAGAAAATTGCCGTGTGTAAAAGTTATAATGTGAACAGGCACTACACTACAAAACATGCTGTAAGTTATGACAAATTTAAAGGCCAATTTCGAATTGATAAGATTGAATTGTTGAAGAAAACTTTTCTTGCACAACAATCAGTGATGAAAACTAAAGTGATTAGCTCTTACAGTGCTACCAAAATAAGTTTTTTAATGGCAGAAGTTATTGCAAAAAGTGGTAAACCTTTTTGTACTGGAGATTTATTGAAAAACTGTTTAAAAATATTTTGTAAAGAGATATGTCCTGAAAAAACACCTACTGTTGAAGATCTTAGCCTCTCACACTAGACTATTGCTAGAAGAGTTGAAGATCTATCAAAAAATATTGAACTATCATTAAAAGAAAAATTAAATAAATGTGAAGCCTATAGTCTGACACTGGATGAATCAACAGACAGAGATGATACTGCTCAGCTAGCCATTTTTATTAGAGGTATAACTAGTAACTTTGAAGTAATTGAAGAACTGTTAGATATTAATCATATGAAGGACACAACAAGAGGAGAAGATATTCTCTCTGATGTGAAAAAAACATTTGTGAAATTTGAATTACCAGAAAAGAAACTCTGTGGTGTCACTACAGATAGAGCAAGTGCACTAACAGGAAAAAATATTGGATTTATTGCATTACTTAAGAAATCCATTAATCATGAAATTATTTCATATCACTGCATTATACACCAAGAGCAGTTATGTGCAAAAGTATTGGAGATGAAGAATGTTATGGAACTTGTTATTCATACTGTTAACTTTATAAGAAGTCGTGGCCTTAATCACAGACAGTTCAAACAATTACTTGAAGGTTGTGGTAGTGAGGCTGAAGATGTAATTTATTTCAGCCAGGTTAGATGGCTTAGTCGAGCTGCTACTCTGAAAAGATTTTGTATACTATTACCTGAAATAGTGCTGTTTCTAAAAATTAAAGGGAAAGACACAAGCTTGCTTGAAAATATTGACTGTCTGAATGATTTGGCATTTTTGATTGACATGACTCAGATGTTAATGGAATTAAGTCTTAAGTTACAGGGTAAAGATCAACTTATTAGTAAATTGTTTGAAAATGTAGAAACATTTGTTTTAAAATTAAAACTTCTGAAACAACAATTAAGTTCTAAAGTACTTGTCCATTTCAAGGCATTATCAGAAAGAAATATTAATACAATTGACTCTGAAAGATATTGTACTCTTATTTTAAAATCAATTGATGAATTTGACACAAGATTCAGTGATTTTAAAAAGGAAAAAAATGAGTTAGACTTATTTGCGCATCCATTTTCCATCAAAGCTGAGACAGTTAGAAATGAATTTCAAATGGAATTAATAGAATTGCAAAACAATAAAGATCTTAAAGAAGTCTACAAAGAAGTAGAATTGTTAGAATTTTATAAAAAATACATGAGCATTGAAGTTTTTCCTCATTTGTGCAGACATGCTATTAAATATTTTTCACTTTTTGGAAGCACATACAACTGTGAACAGTTATTCTCAAAAATGAAGCATGTAAAAACAGAACAGAGAAATAGATTGACAGGTGAACACCTTACTAATACCCTTCGAATTGCATCATCAAATATAAAAGCAGACATAGATCATTTATGCAAAAAAAAACAGTGTCAAGTTTCACATTGATTGAACTTTTGTATAACTTCACTTTGAACCTTAACTATGAGTGTAACTGTCTATTTAAATTTAAATAAAAACTTTAAATTTAATAATTTTTATTTTGGGTATTTTATGTTTGTGGCCCTCAAGTTGATTTTGAAACGAATTAATGGCCCTTACTGTAAAAAGGTTGGACATCTCTGCTTTAGGTGAGGTGACAAAGTCTGAACCATACAAGAGAGGTGGAATTAAAGATTTGCCCTTATTATTGATATTATTAAAGATTCTCCGGAAGTCACGAGAGCCTAATTTTTGAGATGAAATACGAGATTTCATGATCTGAGAATAGCGGGTTTCGGCGTTAGACAAAACCTTTTTACAATTGTTTCTAGCAGTAATAAGCAGACGTCTGTTTTCTGGAGAATTGTTTTGCTGATAAATATGGAAGTAACGGTTTCGATTGGCAATCGCAGCAACACAGTGTGAGGAAAACCATGGAAGAGAGTGAGGCTTGACCTGGAATTGTCGAGAGGGAACAAAAGATTCCATTCTAGCCTGAATTCACAAAGTTATGTAAGAAGCACATTTGTCGACAGGAAGTCGAAAGATTTCTACCCAAGGGCCATCACGAATAAAATCACGGAAAGAATCCCAGTCAGCTTTACTGTTGTTGTAAGAGTATAATAGGGGGATTCAGGTGATGAAGAAGAGTGAGATATTAGTTTTAAAAAGATCAAACTGTGATCAGAAGAACCTAAGGGTGAATGTGAAGAAACTGAGCACTGACTAGGATCAGAAACAAGTCATAAGTCGAGTAGAGAAGGTAGATGATTCGGGTTGTCAGGAAAGCGAGTTGGAAAGTTGACTATTTGAGTTAGGGATTGAGAAAGGCAAAAGTTGTGGGCTTTAATGCCTGCCGAATCACTGACACTAGAGCCAAGCCATTCAGAGTGGTGAGCATTAAAGTCACCGACAACAACTATTTTAGCTGATGGATAAAGAGAGAGGGCTTGGTCAATATGATCAAAAATAACATCAAAAAGAGTGCAGCCTTGAGATGAAGGAGAGCGATATAGAACAAAGAGAAAGAAAATAGAGTGAAGTGGTGCTAAACGAAAGCACATGAAAGAATAGTCTGTGGATTCAAACTTAGTTTCACGACAAGTGGGTGAATTCTTACGAATGTAAATGCCGAGGCCAAGCATGTGACTATTGGAGTCTTTACGAAATAATGCAAGATAACCATCAACACTAAGATCACAAGATGAGACAGCCGAACTCAAATTAGTCTCACAAAGAGCAACTAGGTCTGGTGAACTTTGCAAGAGATAAGACTCAACAGAAGAACAGTTACTTCGAAGACCACGAATATTAGTGAATGATAGGTTTAGAGAACTTGGTGATAATGATGGTTTTTTGTGTTTTATAGTTTTTGTGACTTTATTCATTTTTAAATTAGATTGAAGAACTTGACTCAAAGCATAGATAGTACTCAGAACACCGTTTAATAGCCCAAGGAATTGCCTCATTACTACTAATAAACCCTAAGCCGTAACAAACAGCTGCAATGCACACCAAAAGTACATGAAGCAGATTGTACTGGGTTACATGTTACTAGTAGCAGGATAACCTGAGCTGACTTAAATTATATGACGAGTTATTAGTTTTGTCTAGTAAAAGTGAATTCTGGCCCACTGTGCACTACATCAAAAATATTCATAAAGCGTAAATTTAACTTTTTTCTCTTAAGGTAAGTGAAAACACAACAGTATATATTTGTTAATAAATGGTACTTGGAAAATTAAATCTTTGTTTGTCACAAAAAAAAAGCTCTGATAAAGTAATTAACTTGAGTTTTTATCATTTTCTTTTGAAAAAAATGATGTTTGCACACTCACAATAAAACTTTTTATACACTAATCTAATTGGCTTGTATAAAAAGAAAACTCATACGAAAATTAAATATGAGGCTAAACATGAAGGTCTGGTTGAGGGTTGGGTTGCACTTGTAAACTCGCACGTTGGGTTGCAAGGGTAAACTCAAATATAATTATTTTGTTTTTAGTACATTATATATACAAGTGCTATATAAGCGAAACAAACAAAAAACTATATATATATATATATATATATATATATATATATATATATATATATATATATATATATATATATATATATATATATATATATATATATATATATATATATATATATATATATATATATATATAAATGAAAACAATTATATTACATTATATACATAAGCTTAATACAAACATAAGATAAAATAACTGTATATAAAACTAAATTTTAAAAATATGAACATACACACTATACATACAGTTTCTAATACGCGTAAAAGTGGAATATTAGTACGTGATAACAACAAATATAAACAATTAAATTTAATTATGTTGAAATAATGCAAGAGACTTTTGCCAGATAATAATGCCATGACTACGTAATGCAGAGTTTTTTTTGTAATTATTTCTCGAATATTCTTATTCATTTTTCATAATGACTCATTTTGTCTTATATTTTTTTGAACATGTTTATCAACAACCATAAAGTCAGTTGTAGAATTATTTGACCATTTAGATTTTGCATATTACTATTGGTCAATCAGTCTTTTTCATATGAGATGTTTAACGCATTTAACTCATTTTCAATCTCCGCTTGTTCAAATAAGACAGCATCAATGCTTAGATGAATAGCTTTTTTCACTTCTTTTAGGGTCACAATATCATCAGTCAATTTATCTGTCTGTGATGCTAAAAAAAAAAAGAAACTATTAGTAGCTAAAAATACAAAAAAAAACAAAATCAATAAATAGCAAAATAAGATTAGATTTAAACTAACTTTTAAAAAAAATTTTTTAATAATTTTCGCTGACCGTAATTTTTAATAAATTTTGCTAATTGTGTTTTGTTAATTTAGTAAGGAAACTACTAACCTTTTGTTGCATTAAGTTAGGAAAAGACTTTAATACTTTGCCACAAATTATCTAAATGTAATTGTAGCTGAATTATTCAATTCTAAAATGAATGATTGAAGGTACGTATGGTGCCATTTTGATTCATGGTTTGCCAATTCAGCGTGAGTTTTTCTTTTGCCACATCTTTAAAAATAAAACAAGATAAGTAAACAAAACTGTAAGTGTACTGTACCAAGTGTTTCAATCTGTTTGGGCTGCCATCTCTACCAATCTCACTGTGTTAAAATCTTTTTGTTCCAAAAATAAATAAAATTCGTTGAAGAATGACACAATGATGATGACTAAGCTTTAGTCAAAGGCAAATAATAAAATTAAGACTATAACTTTTAGACTGAATCATATTTTAACATTTGATATAATGATAATAATATAATAACATTTACTTATAGTATTACTTATACTAATACTATAAGTAAATGTCAATAGTGTTACTTATACTGTAAGTAAATGTCACAAGCATGATTCAGACTAAGAGTAAAGTAAAAATAGTAATACTGTAAGTAAATTTTACTTTAACCATGCTACCCCAGAAACATAAATTATTGATGTTTCTGGGGTATCTTAGACTAGATACCCTAGATTTGTTATTGTGTAAAAGTTAGGTAATTAAATGAATTAAAAAATATATTTATATTTATGTTAAATTTATATTATTATTAATAATTATTAAATACAATATTTAAAAACTAAGCATATAATAATTTAAACTTTTTTTGAATCAGGAAAATATTTAGTTGAATAAAAAGTTGTCTTTTTATTCAACTAAATATTGTCTTTTTATTCAACTAAATACTTTATCTTGAACTAAATTTTCCAGGTTTAAAAAAAGTTTAATTTAAAACTTATTTACAAAATTACACTTTCTACCCTACCAAACGTATGATATAATATCAATATTTAAATTTTTATGCATCAATTAATAACATAACACAAACAATAGTATATTTAAAAAATCCATAATGGTTTCTGAGTCATCTTTTTAATTGAAAAAATAACCAACTAACAAACTCTTAGATAGCCTTCATCCATGATAGATTATATGATCTGAAAACTCCTGCATGAATTCCTAATATATAAATCTACAATTCCAGTTTACAATATATATCTTCTTTTGAGGAGGCTGAATAAGTGCGAATTTCATAACTGCGAATCTGCATAAGTGCGAAGCAGTTGCAAAGACTGGCATAAGTGCGAACTGGCACAAGCGCGAACTGGCATAAGTGCGCCGAAAGAATTTGCAAATATTGGCATAAGTGCGAACTGGCATATGTGCGAATCAATTGCAAAAACTGGCATAAGTGCGCCGAAAGAATTTACAAACATTGGCATAAGTGCGAACTTGCCAATTCGCCACTTATGCCAATGTTTGCAAATTCTTTCGGCGCACTTATGCTAATTCGCGCTTGTGCCTGTTCGCACTTATGCCAGTTTTTGCAATTGGTTCGCACTTATGCCAGTTCGCACTTATGCCAATGTTTGCAAATTCTTTTGGCGCACTTATGCCAGTTCGCGCTTGTGCCAGTTCGCACTTATGCAGATTCGCAGTTATGAAATTCGCACTTATTCAGTTGCCCCCTTCTTTTTAGTGATGTCGTTAATATATTTGTATTTCTTTTAAAAACAGACATTTTGATGGTTATTTTGCTATATAACTCTAATTTAGACATATTGTTGTAAACTGGAATTTAAGATTAAAAGCTGTCTTTCTAAGTAAGTGTATTGATACTTAAGCTAGTCGCCATGTTGTCTATTAAGCTGATTACTTCAAGAAAAAGAACAGTTTTTTTAATTATAGTGAATTTCAATATCTTTATAACTTTAACGAGCAAATTATATTAAAAAAACGAATGAAAAATGTTTAAACTTTGTTTTTTGATTCAAAAAATATAATTAAACAATGTATTTATAACCCTAATTTAGTGTTAGAGTTTATAATATTTGTTATTTTTCGAAAAATAGAATCATTTGCTGACGTTTTGGATCAAGTTTTGATAAATATTCGCATTTCTTTAAAAAAGCTTTTGGGAGCATTTAAAGCCAATATGACCGCCGTGTATATATTTTTATGGCTGGTTTACAATGATTATTTTTTTAATTTCGAGTTTTTTTTGTTTATAACAAGTAAAAATTAATAAACGGGGGAAGGGAAGGGGTTTAAAATGCTTAGGGTAGCTGGAAAATTTTCCAAAATTGAACAAACGCCCCCTTCATGGGGACGATAAAAATGATAATATTGATTTTTAAATTCGATGCTTTTATGAATAAAATAAGAATTCCAGTTTTAAGAGAGAAATCGTGTACATACTCGGTGTCTATAAAACCACTAGCTTCACCGTACCCTACGCAAAAGAGTTTTTTATTTTCTCTATTGATTATAATATTCTTTGATGAATCTTACTTTTACATTTAAGTTACGAATTGTTTGTTGGGTATGTTGTTAAGTCATTACTTTTGAGATAAATACGTAAACAGTAAAACTTATATATAAAACATTACCGAACCTAAAAGTACACCAGAATATCATTTTTGTTTAAAATAGTGTAACATTTTATTTGCGATAATAATTCATATATTTAAAACCATTTTTGAATCAAAGCTTTTACTAACCCGCCAAAGAAGTTTGACACTGATATACAATTTTGACACCAATTATACAATTTTGAAAACAAAAAGTTACTTTAAAAAAATACTAAGAGAAGTTAGAAATTTACATAACAGATAAATCTTAATTGCATTTTAATGTCATTTAAATGCAAAAGATTTGCATAAAATTTATATTTTAAATGTAAATCACAATGGTTAAAAACATTACTATAACTTTTAACATAATTATAAACTATATTAATAAAAAAAACTTATAAGTCCTCAGTCTTATCTTACCTTAGTCAGGGAATACTACTTTACCTTAGTCAGGGAATACTTACTTTACCTTAGTCAGGGAATTTAGGAAAGCGCTACCGTCAACCGGGGTGACTTCGGACAGCGGGGTGTCTTCGGACAGAGCATTACTTATTATTTTACTTCAGTTTCTCTTAGCGATGGCGCGAAGCTACAAACGTAAACTAAACTTTAAAGTGTTGTGTGGAACAAGCTCTAAAGAAGATATAAAAAAAGCTATAGAAGATCACAGTAAAGGCATGAGTATTCGAAAAGCTGCTGATAAGCATAAAGTCAAAAAATCAACATTGCATGATCACATTAGAAAACCCACCTTAAAGAAGGTTTGAGGCCAGAAAATTATAAACAAAGCAGATGAGGTACTCATTGCTCAAATGCTAGAAGCTGTTGCTGATTAGGGTTTTCCTATCGGAAGATTAGAAGTCAAAATGATGGCTTTTGATTTCCTCAAAAATCATCGCGGGTAAAACAGTAGCAATTTGCAGATACCTGGAAATGACTGGTTAAATTCATTTATGAAACAAAGCAATATTTCTGGCAGAAATGCTTCTAACATTAAACGATCGAGATTAAAGTTAGGAGTAGAAATAATGAATAATCATTGTAGTTTTATCATTAATTATATGTGTATTTGAAATAGTTTACCAGTTGTTTTTTTGTTTTGTTTTTTTGTTATTTGAAATAAAAAAATTTTAATCAAGTAGCTTTTTTACATAGTTATACATTTATTTTAAAATCCTTGATGTTGAAATTTCAACTTTGAAAATCCCAAGCTTCAAGTGTCCGGAGTCACCCCATTTCCTGATTTGAATTTTTTGATTTTCAGACTGTTTATTCATGCTAATATCATATTGGGAAGCTGAAAGCCAAAATTTCTACATGTTCTTTATAATTACAGTGGTACGATCCACAAAAATATTTCCATTTTGTATTGATTTTAATGAAACAGTTTAATATTTTCTTCGAAAATCGTCCGAAGTCACCCCGGTTGACGGTACTCTCTTTACATTTCATGTAATATCTTCCACTTTTCTATTCTACTTTTAAAACTATTACATTCTATAATTTATTTAATTTACTGTTGAGTTTTATCTCATTCAATAATTCTAATGTTACAAAGGAAGTATTTTAGATAACAATATAATTTTAATTTTGATAAAAATCTAAACAAAATTTCTACTTCTTTATTAAAAGAATTTATCTGTTTTTATTTTCTATTTATTATTTTTTATTTATATTTTAAAATATTTATTTTACTTAACTATTTAAAAAATAAAAACCTAATTATTCCTTTTATTTACTACCATTATTAGATTTTTCTGAATATTTTAAAACAGTTTTTAATAAACGCGAATAACGACTTAACACTATTTGATACGTTTCATCTGCTACTGTTGGCGAACAAACTAAAACATGATTTGAAATTACATGAACCTTTTTGACGCGAGCACAACGATATATACAACCTAAGCAAGCAGAATTACTCTCCTCTTTTATCCTATAAACAGGAACACCAAAAACATCAGACAAAACTTGCAAGATGGAGGTGTTATTTGATGCACCACCTGTTGCTATAATACGCGTTGTTGGCCCTTGCAAAATATAATAATAAAGATAATATTAAAAATTATAAAATATATGATAAATAAAAATTCTATTTTAAATTAGAAATTAATTAAAATTATTGATAAAGAGCAAAAAATTATATAATGAAAAAAGTACCAATTGCAAAACCATATTTCTCAGCATAATATCTTCTTATAAGAAACTGGCCTTCAAGAACTGCTCTTACTTCTTCTTCACTTGTAAAAAAATTTACTAACTCATCTATATCATTCCATCTATAAACACCAAGCGCCTCAGGTAGTATCTCTAACTCATGAAAGTAGAGACCGATTTTATGATTATTACCAGGTTTAGTTTTTTTCAACATCTCATTAAATGTACTCCAAGAACCACCACAATGTTGATCACAAACTATCTGTCTTGATAATGAACCGTTTTTAAAGCACAACATTGTCATAAACTCTTCATCTAAATGAACTAGTTTGTCATAGTCTCAACGCCTATTTCTGAATAAGCATAAAATCATAGCATTTTGAAAATTTACCTTGAAGTGGATTAACAAATACGCTTCCTTCTATATTTGGTTCAGCTTTATGCGTCCATAATAAAAGTGTATCACTAGTTCCCAAACTACATGCTATATCTCCACTTGTTAAATTTAATCCAGCTAATGAAGATGGATTATCTCCTGTGAATGCAACAAGTCTGCAAGTGGGAGAGAAACCAAAACGCTTGACTAAATACATTGAAATATTTCCTATAATTGTTGATGATGAAACTGGTTCTCCGAGACGCATAGCTAAGCCTGGCGCACAAGCCTATTTTAATTTTTTTAATGTGAAGATTATAAATATAAACAAAAAATAATAAAAAATAAAATATATTAAATATAACCAAGTTTGCAAAAACAAACAACAAAAAAATACACAAAAAATGTTTAAGATTTACAATGTATAATGAAAAAACTTTTAAATAATAAAGAAAATTTAAGAAAATAAGGTATACCTTTTTTAAAACCAAAACATTTATATTGCATTTATAATTATAATAAAATAATTTTTTTTAACTTGAACAAAAGTAGGCTTACAGTATGTATGCAATTAAGTTAACCACTTACATTGAGTAAGCAATCATCCCATTTCTTTGATGCAATATTTAACAAATTCATACCCGAGCCATCACTATAATCAATAGGTGCATAATGACCAAGGAACAGAGAAGCCAAAAAATTGCTAACTAGACAAATTCTTTCACAGTTCAAATAAATGTCTTCATTTGTTTGATATATTTTGGCTATTTGATTGCCTATAAACAACAGATGATATATATATATATATATATATATATATATATATATATATATATATATATATATATATATATATATATATATATATATATATATATATATGTTTGATAAAATGTAGCTGAAACCAGGGCCAGGTTTGTGACCAGGGCTGCATAAATGATGATACATCCTAAATAAACATTATTTTAATTTAAAACTCATGTTATATTTTATATATATTTATATGTATGTATAATCATCATCATCATCATCATCATCATCATCATCATCATCATCATCATCATCATCATCATCATCATCATCATCATCATCATCATCATCATCATCATCATCATCATCATCATCATCATCATCATCATCATCATCATCATCATCATCATCATCATCATCATCATCATCATCATCATCATCATCATCATCACCATCATCATCATCATCATCATCATCATCATCATCATCATCATCATCATCATCATCATCATCATCATCATCATCATCATCATTATTATTATCATTATCATCACCATCATCATCATTGACTTAGCCTCTCCTGTTTATAATTTCAAGCATATAATCTCAAACTGATGTTTGTTCATACCATATGAAATGCACTCACTCCAAGTTTTCTTACTTCAACCTTAACCTTTTTCTACTGAAGCTTCTACCTCTCTACATGGCTAAATCATTTGCGTCATCATTGCTCAACATAACCAAACTTCCTTAATATTCTCTGAAAAACCTTATCCCTTACACTTAATGTTCTTAATCTCTGTCTAAGATCAGACTTATTTTCCTGTTTGTTAGAGTCACACCACATATCTACATTGAGTGCACAGGGTAAACTATACTTCTGTGGGTTAAATGATTTTTCATGTTTAATACAATGGGATTTAAAATGCAAGTAATAACATAATCTTATTAATTGCAACAAGCACGATATTGCAGTAATATAACAAATAGTCCAAAGTTTCCTTGATTGGAACTATAGAGTTTTTCTTACTTAATCAGTAATACAATCACAGGGTTAAAGAAATAGTTTAGGTTTAAGTTAAAAATAAATATTTACAATAATAAACCTTAAAAAAAAAGACTTTATTTAGTAACTTTTGATTAATAAAATAAAAGAGCCTCATACTAGTTCAAATTTTTGTACAATTAATTACTTGTAGAATTCTAAATTCCAATTTAGGAAACTGGTTGTCTTGATTTGAACGAAATGGTAGCTTGACAAAACTGAATCTATTTCCAATAACAGTGCAGTCAATTAAAGGGAACTACAGTTAAAAATATGGAAGAGTTGTCTGTTTGTATTAACCATCAATTTATTAATTATTATTTGATCATTAATGTTTTTATAGTTAAACCATCTTCAGTTTAAACTCTTAAAGTTTGTATAAACATGTTAAAATATTGTATACCAACATATAAATAAATAGCAAACATATATGTTTATACACATACATATCCATATAATATGCCAGTATTTAATAAAAAGTAAAATTTGTTAAATTAGGAAGAGAAAAAGAATAAAGAAATGTGAGTTAATAAAGAGAGCAACAAAAATGAAGAATTTCAATTGGTACATTTCAAATAAATTTGATATTTATTAATAATTAGCCATTTGATAATTAATAATACAATCCATTTAATTGTTTTTTTGTGGAGATGTCAAAACTTTAATTGTTTTTTTTTGGTGGAGATGTCAAAACTTTAAAAATTATTTTGCAAGTTTTACTTTCATAAATAGTAATGATCTAGAATCAAGATGACAACCTGATTTCATTAGCTTTAGTGTAAGTCAAACTTGGTTTTGTTTGTCTTTATTATACAAAGAATGCAGGTATTTCAATAACACGGTTTCTTGTTTGTAATTATAACATAGAATTAAATGATTTTATAGATTTTTTAGGGTGGAAGGTTAAAATTTATATATATTTTTGCTTGAATCGTTGTAAGCATGAAGTATAATTATATTTAAATGACCTAGTAACATCTTAAAATATTTGTTGATTTAAAATTAAAATATTTGTTGTACTTAGGTCACAAATAATAGTCAATTGAATCAAGGTGGACTAAGCTATCTGTTTGTAAAATCCAGCAGGACTTTACAAATACATAGCTATAGTCCACTTTTCAGGCACCATTTTTGTTACAAGGTAAATACAAATTTTCCCATCTTTTTCAACTAACTTTTTTACCTTACAACATAAGAAACTGGTACTTAATAATTAAAACTTTGAACTAAAGCTTTTATTGTATCTGATCTTATTGTCGACAAATAGGGCCTTTAAATTAACAATAAAATCAACCTAGTTTTGATTGTAATACATTTTAATGTGCGATGAGGTAAAATGGGGTAGTTTCAATAGGGTAAAATGGGTTTCTTGCTTATTTTGCTTTAACTTTTTAACTCTTAAATCATGTAATTATACACATATAATGCTTCTAGCTTAATTGTAATTTTATTCAATGAAATGGACAAATAGACCTCAGTCTTCTCTGTTTAAATCTTAATGCAAGCGCACAAAAAAGCGCTGGTTGGATGGTTATTTTTAGGCTGGCATGCGCCATTTTAAAAATTCTTTTTTATTTGCTATTTAAATTAAAATAAAAACAGCGAAAAGAACACTTTGAATAAATTATTAAATTAAAAAAAGAAGGGCAAAATGAATGTTTTATTTAATGTAGACAAATTATTTTTATCTAAATTTTAGATAAAATAATTTTTATTTAAATTCTACAGTTTGTTTTTTCACAAAAACTACAATTAAATATAGATTTTAAATGTATAAATTGGCTTCTACTCTTACATTCTTAAAGATTTTAATATCAATAATAGTTTTTCACATTATCTTAATGAAGTTGTAACATTTGTAAATAATTGTGGCAATTTTTAGAATGGAAAAGCTAGATTATGCAAAAACCTGCAAAAATATGTCTTGCATATTCTTTGCAAAATTATTATTTGTGCAACAATGTATGTGTAATAAATGAAACTTTTGTCAACTGTTTGGTATTTTTGTGACTCTGACTCATTTTTATACATCAATTAGTAATTTTAACTAAAAATATTTGAACTTTGGTAAAAATGGGAAAAGCTAAAGATATATCAAACAAAAAAATTTCAATAATATCTGCTTCATTAAAACATTAAAATCACTCCCAAAGAAAAATTGCAAACTTAGTTAAAGTTTCTGTGATGACAGTAAGCAAAATTAAGGGTAAACTTGATAAAAAAAAAAACCTGTACAAAGTGCCTGAATTGGAAATTGTGGGAGGCCATGCATCACCACCCTGAGAGATGAACGGGCAATTCATTACATTTGTGTTAAAAACCAAAGAAAAAGTACAAAAGCAGTTACTAAAATCATACAAGAAACCAGTATCAAGATTTCTAACAAAACTATAAGGCATTGAATAGCAGAACTGGGGTTTAAATGCTACAGGCCTTCGAGGAAACCTAAACTTATGTCAGCAATAAAATTAAAATGCTTCACTTAGGCTAAACAACACCAACATATCTCTGCTGAAAATTGGGAAAATGTAAATAAATACTTATTTAACTGTTTATTACAACAGCATCACTGATTAAAACATTTATATGAGTTTTTATATTATTATTTTTATGTTTTCAGGTGTGTTTCACAGATGAGTCTCAATTTGAAATATTAATGGATAATTCTTCTTTTGTTAGACAAAGGAAAGAAGATAAATATAGCTCAGACTGTGTTATGGAGACGGTAAAACACCTTCTAAAGGTGATGGTGTGATCAGTTGTAAGTGGTAAGGGCAGTAGCCTTCTTTATATAGTTGAAGGGATGAAAAACCAGAATAAATATAAAAGTATTAGCTACCAAATTATTTCCTCATGATTGGTTTCCTGATGCATATAAATGCATCTTTATGCATGATTCTGCCCAATGCCATAAAGCTAAATCAGTGACAAGACGTTTAGAGTGAAAAAATGTTACTGTCTTACCATGGCCTAGCAATTCTCCCAACTTATACCTAATAGAGAATGCCTGGGAACTTTTAAAGCGGATAATTGGGCATGACACTAAAACCAAAAAAAAAACTCTCATAGATTCACAAAATAATCCCTGGCATAATGATCAGGAATTAAAAGCAAATGTAAAGAATTGCATCTAAAGTATACCAAGAAGGATACAAGCAGTAATTGATGCAAAAGGCGCCCAAACAATATACTAAAAAATATTTTGTATTATGAGTTTTTATAAATAAATGCTAAAAAATAGTTACAGTGTTTAAATAAGTGTTTTACTTTTTAAAAAAATTTAAGCTAGTAGCACTAATATTTATATAAAAATTTAACATAAGAATATGTAAAAAAGCTTATAATGGTTAATACAATATTTTTTGCAAGTGTAACTAATAATATGACCGTCCACTGTAGATAAAATAATTTTTATTTAAATTCTAGTTAAAATAATTAAAATAAAAGCAACAATAAAAAAAAAAAACGTTTTACATAATTATTAAACAAAAGAATTAAAATGATTTAAAATTAGACATCAAAACGAAAGCTTTATTGAAGTTCTAAATTTAATGAATTAAAATAAAAATAGCAACAAAAAAAAGGAAAAAAAAAAGCAATTGTTTACATTCTAAACAAAGTAATTACATTAAAAACAGTAAAACAAATGTTTATTTGAATTCTAAATAAAATAATTTGAATAAAAACAGTTTTTAAATAAGACATTAAATTAAAAAAGTACTTGATGAACAAAAAAGATTTGATGCAATTTAAAAGAAAAAAAAAAAACACGCTTTTTTTCTAAAACCTATCTTTTGGAAACAGAAACAACATTTTTACACATTTTCCTCTCATTATGCTGACAACTAAGAGGTGTGGAAATTCAAAAAAATTGGCAAATTATTCTAGAATATATTTAATGAACAAAAAGTAAATGGAAAGTGAAATCAATTGATTAAATCATCCAATAACAAATTTTAAATTGCAAATATTTATATGCACTTTGCAGAGTATGATTACAATCATTTATATAATTATAATCATTACTTCATTTATTTATAAATATTTCTTTTACACTTATAATATTATTATGATTTCTTTGTTGATAAAATTGTAATTAAATAAATAGTACTAAAATTAATTTATAATTTAATATAATTTAATAAATAAGTTGCTAAGTTACTAATTAAATAAGTAAGTTTCTTAAAGGAATTACTTAACTAATAAATAAATATCAATCAATATATATTTTTCACAAAAGAAAAATACCATTAATAATATAGTATAAATATTACAATAATATTTTTGTGAAGGACAATGCAAATAGTAAAAAACTAATTTGAAGCAGAGACCTTGTAAGAAAATGAACATACAAAATAATAATCTAATGGTATAATTAAAAAATAATAATAATAACAATAATAATAATAATAATATAACAGACAAACACAAAACAGCAACTAAAGAACAAAAAGGGTTGCCAGGCGCCCAGCTTTTATAGAGGAGAATACAGCACCAAACCTGTAAAAATTATTTTTTTTACTGTGTTCTTCTTCGTAAAAGCAGGACATCTGGCAACCCTATCTATATATAATAATAATAATAACAATAATAACAATAATAATAACAATAATAATAAAAATAATAATAACAATAATAATAACAATAATAATAAAAATAATAATAACAATAATAATAAAAATAATAATAACAATAATAATAACAATAATAATAACAATAATAATAACAATAGTAATAACAATAACAATAATAACTGATTAAAAAATGAAGTATTCAATAATAGTATTTAATAGTATGAGTAGTAGGAGAAAAATAAGTATTACAAAGTAAAGTCAAAATTTATGGAATTAGAGTAAGATAATAGAATGAAAAAAAAATACTAATACTCACTAAATATATAATATAAATACTAATAAATATAAATATAGTAATAAATGCTAAATATTGAAATAATAATTTAATGAAGAGTAGACATTAAGTATGGTAATGATACTACTTTATTTTATGAGTAGATGTAAAGATATTGTTTAATTTAACTTAAAAAAGCAGATCATGAATTCAAGTTTTCAGTTTTTATGAAGTGGGGTTCTACTAGTTCAATTGGTGCATTATTTTATTATGCAACTGTGTTTGACAAATAAACTTTATGATGATGAGGATCTAAGGTGATAGGAGTGTTTGCTACTGGTTTGGGAGAAGAAAGGAAGGAAAAGCATTAGGGAGTCTACCATGCATGTAATCCCATACTAAGATACAATTCATAAGTTTGATTTTGTCATGTAGTTTTAAAACCTGTGATAAATTATATAACAATAAGACATTGGCAAAACGGCCATTCTGAAAGTAGGCAATTTTAATGGCTTTATTTTGAAGGAAAGAAATTTTTTTTAAGGATTGATTTTTAGTTCCAGCATAATTCCGAGATACTTTACTAATTTTAAAGAAGTTAATACCTCTCTCCATTAAGAAGTCTTTCCATTAATATAAACTTCTGCTTTGCTTGTTAGTTTTTTTTAATAACTATTTTTTTGATTTCTTTGAAGTTTGAATTTGATTTTTTTGAAGTTTTAAAGACTACTATTTGGGTTTTTTTAGTAAGATTTTGTTAGCTTCCAGCCAGTTAAGAACTGATGAAATAGCCTCATTGGTTTTATTTTGAAATTGTCAACAGTCTCTAACTAAAAACTATACAAGTCAACAAAAAAAAAAAATTTTTTCTGGTTCCGAGCAAACAATTTGTTTTTTGTATAGCATTTCTCATTTTGATTTCAAATATGCAACTCATTTTTTACCACCATGTCAAGTTGTAAAGATATTTAGATTCAAATCATTAGTATTTGGGGTAAAGTCTCTAATATTTTCGAGAAAAAAGTTATTCAAAAGAATGTCAACCTGGGTCTCAAAAGAAGCATATTTTCATAGAGATTTTAGAAAACAAATATTTTTCCTTAAAATTTATTGACAAAAAAATTATGTGAAAAATGCTAAAGACTCTTAAAAATTTTTAACAGAATGTTATTCAGCAATAATATAAAAAATACTTATTTTTATTACAAATGAATAACATTTTTAAAATCTCTATGAAAATACGCTTCTTTTGAGACCCAGGTTGACATACTTTTGAAGATCCCTGTTATTGTTTATATTAAACATCAAAATATACAATTTTAGTCCATGATAAGTTCTTATAGGTTTTTGCAGTGAGGAAATTCATTTTTTGTAACAAAACTAAGCTTGACTACTCTGATAAAAATGTTATTACCTGTTGTGAACTTGTTAACTATAATGCCTTATGTGTGGTGCGAAGGAATTACCAAGTGACGTGAAAAAATTATCAAAGTGCACAAAAGAATTATCAAAAGAATATTTGCAATAAATCAAATCATTTATCAATCTGAAACTTTTTAAAAACAATTTACAAGGAAGGCAATGATTTTAAAAAGAGTAACAGAGTAATTGAATAGTAATAATGATAGAGTTATAGAGTAAAAGTGATAGATTGAAAAGCAAGCTATAATTACTATTTTAAAAGTCGCGTTGTGCAATTTATAATTGCTTAAATGAAACATTTTACTAGTTATCTTGTGGTGCATTCTCAGCAATATAATATTTTCAATATGTGAAAGACAAAATTTGATGCAATGCAACAACTTTTGTATTCATCCTGGCAACCAAGGTAGCAAGTTGAAGCAGTCAATTTTGTAATCATATATTTCTACGCATATTGGAGTATTTTGTAGAGTTGGTTATATAGCACCAATGTTTGTCATTACATTTAAAAAGATAAAGTTTTGTTTGTATGAAAAATAAAAAAAAAGTGAAGTAAAAATGTAAAAAGGTACACAAAGAAAAAACAAAAAATAAACAATTTATTATTTGATAATAAATAAAAAATTGCATAAATGTATAGAAATATATAAAATTTCACAAGCATAAATCTATCCTGAAAATACTAAATGTTACAATCTAGCAAACATTACTAATTACAACTTGCATCTAAATCTTTTAATAGCTTGAATATTACCTGTGAACCTTTTAAAAGCTCGAGATCCTGTAAGTTTTGCTAATTGGATACTGCCACCAACTGCATCTTCCAACTGTGAACATTGTTTAGCTGTACTACAATCCATCCAGACAGGAACTTCCAGTGGTTCAAAACATTCCTGAGCAAACAATTACTAAATATATTCAAGGATATAATTTTTTTTAATCCTACCTCCATAGCCATTTTACAATTTAAAAATATAGCTTAATGACATAAATTGTGATGTATAAATAAAGTTTATTCATGACAGTTATGGAGTAAAAATAT
Organism: Hydra vulgaris; assembly: GCF_038396675.1. NCBI lineage: Eukaryota > Metazoa > Cnidaria > Hydrozoa > Anthoathecata > Hydridae > Hydra > Hydra vulgaris. Next base: position 19,613,596 of record NC_088922.1, read on the forward strand.
AGCTTTGTGACATCAGTTGTGATGTATAAATAAGGTTTATTGATGAAAGTTGTGCAGTAAAAATGTAGTTTTGTGACATCAATTGTGATGTATAAATGAAGTTTATTTATGACAGTTGTGGAGTAAAAATATAGCCTTGTGGCATCAGTTATAATGTATAAATACAGTTTTGGGATGTCAGCAGTAGCCTAATTAAATACTTACTGAGTTTAAAAAAATTTTATTAGTCATTTTCCTAATTAGAGAAGATAATATTGTGTGTCAGGTACAGGCTGTTGTCGATACCTCTCTTTGTGACTAAAACACCTGAATTTAATGTTAGTTCTTAGGGATGGAAGAGCTCATAAATATGAAAAACTAAAAAAACAAACAGATTAATGTCAGAAAATCATAATGAACAATCAGCAATGATCCATTGAAACTCAAATTTTGTTTAGAACTTAGAATTAAAGACCTTACTAATGATGATAGAGAAATAATAAAATGGAGAACTGGGCTACCAGTAATCATACAAATGTCTAATAAACAACTTATTTTCACTATTGAGTTGTTTATTTAAATCACTATGAAACTAAAGTAATATGATGCTGTAATCCATATATTACCGATAAAATGTTACTATATTGCCAAAAATTATTTATAGCAGCAACAACTTTTATTTCATAATTTTGCATATTGAAAGTGTTGAAAGTTAAAATAATTAGATTATTCACAGATAAGTTCTAATTCTTCCATATTTTTAGATTATTTTTAGCTAAGCTTTGAAAGTACAGAATAAGACATCAGGTTTCAAATTTAGATTCCTTTGTTAAAATTTTTATAGATAATAATTTAAAATGTTTATTTTATTGGCAGTCTTTGTGAAATCAACTTTAATACAGCAAAATCTCTAAGCAATAATGACAATCGTAGAATCAGTAAAAGCTGTCCAAAATTCAGATCAAATGAAAAATCAGAAGAAGACAAAATAAAATCAATAACTGAATGTGTGTGTGTATGTGTGTGTGTATAAATAGCAAGAATATACATAATTATATAGTATATAATATATTATCCATTATATCTTACTATCAAGTACCAGCTCTTTTCTACCACTAGAACTTTATTTTTCAAAAATAAGGCACTATAAAATCCACAATGATAGGCCTGGTAGAAAAAAAATATGTGAGGAGAGGAGGGGGGGGGGGGAGGGTATAGTAAAACAGCTTTACTTTTTTCACATATGGAATTATCTATTTAAACCTCAATAAAATATATTTAACCTTAAAAAATTTCCAAATTTGTAACAAACTCATTCATTATTTATTTGAACTTTCTAAGCAAGACCTATATTTTTTTTAATTTGACGCTTTAAACAGCCAATGGTTAATAATTTAAAAAATCAACCTGTAACTGATCAACTAAGGTTTCATGCACATTTAGATTAGCTAAAGTAATTTCTGAGGATTTTTTCCAGAATACTGAGCCATGTTGCTGTGCAGATCCAGTGATCATTTCAATTTCTTTTAAGGACAACTCACTTTCTGCCAATTTCATCAAAATTATATCTAAAGCTTTAACCCACACGAGTACAGGTGAAGTAACTGTTTCTCCATCGTTATGCCGATGTACACCATTTTGAGTATTAAACTCTTTTAATTCTGAATCAAACCTAAAAAAATATGTTTTGAAATAATAAAAAAAGCTTATTAAATAAATTTAGCACAATTAATTGAACTGGTGAAACAAAATACTTAATGGAATCTTTCCATACAATATCCAGCCTTTCATCAGCAACAATAACACTCAATGATTGAGTACTTAAATCTAAACCAAGATATTTTCCGACCATTTTGTTTTTTGTTCTTTATTATCATTAAAAAAAAAAATCAAAATGTTTTTATTAAAAAATTCAATAGCAAAATCCAGGAATTAGAACATAGAAAGAATTTGAAATAAATAAATATGTAAATATATATATGAAGGGCTTATTGTGAAATAATGACAAGCCACACTTTTTTCAAAAATGAGTTATTATCATTTTTATAATCATAAAAAGTATTCGCAATAGCCAAAAAGATATTAAGGCACAATTCTTAAAATTGGAGCTATAATTATAAAATCATCTTACTGTAAGCACTGATTTTATAGATTTAAAAAAAACTTAAAAGTCATTTTTCTCAAATATTTGTTTTTGTGGCTTGTCATTGTTTCACAATAAGCCCTTCATATTATACTACATCATACTATATATTATATTAGCTAACAGCTATATAATAAAATAAAAGCTAATAGGTAGAATATGCAAATTTATTTTAAACAACCACCACTACTATACTATTAATGAACTTACACTTTGTTTTAAGGCCTACTTCTAAACAAATATATACATATATACAATAAAAAACTCTTAAAAAACAAAATCTCTCAAAAACTTTCTTCACAACTAACAATACTTTTAAAACTATTTAAAAAAACCTTGACTTTTAAAATCCTTATAATATCTTTTAATCTAACTCCATAATAAAATATATGATAAACATCAATTATTAACTAATTTCATCTAAAGATACCATCTTCAAGAATAGTAATTCTTTCACCCAACACATCAAACTCCCATTGCATTAGACTTTTTATAAAATCTTGATGTGGACATGCAGAGTTCTGATAAGTTTTAAGTGTGACAAAAGCTTTCTTTAAAGAAACCTTATAACAATAAATCATATAACAAAGCACAATTGTTACAGAGCGACTAATTCCCAAGTTTGAGTAAATGAGTAACCTATGCTTGTTTTTTTTATGTTCATCAATAAAAGAACAGGTTGTTTGAAAATAATCATAAATATTTTCACCAACCTCATCTTTAACAGGAATGTGAAGTAATTGTGGCAAAGACTCATCGTCATTCTTCAAATACAAATTATTTGACTCTATAGTAACATTGATATAAGCTTTTATCTTCAGATCATAATTAACATTTTTATTCAAAGCTTGTTTAGTTGTTCCAAGAAACAAGAAACCATTTTCTATTTCCAATGGATAAACTATCATGTGAGAAATGTCACGTTGAGTATATAAAACTTTTTTAGTACACAAGAAAGGGTATAATGCACTAAAATCTTCAAAGCCACCTTTAACCAACATCACTTCATTTTTGCTTATCATATTCCAAATAGCTTTTGCACAACTTATACCTGAGCTTGCTTCTTTTAAAGATGATGTTTTATTATCCATTATAACTATATGTTTAATGGAGCTATGATCAATATTAAAAGGAAACATGTAACACCCATGACCATCAAACGAAATGTGAAAAGATGTTATAATATGACTTTCAGAATATTCTTTTAGATTCCGTGTGTCATAAAGAATAAGATAATGTTCACCATTGACACAAGACTTATCACCAATACTTTGATTGAGGAGATTAAAAAGTTCAATAGGCTCAATTAGTTTTATACCATTCATCTGAAATGAAATAATAAATATATAATTATTACTAATATAAGTAAGGAAATAATACACGATGCACGTATATAAGGGTACTTATATTATTACTACTACTACTACTACTACTACTACTACTACTACTACTACTACTACTACTACTACTACTACTACTACTACTACTACTACTACTACTACTACTACTACTGCTGCTGCTGCTGCTGCTGCTGCTGCTACTACTACTAATACTATTTTATTAATTTAAACAAAATAATGCTATTATAAAATAGCTCGAGCTTCCAAGCCAAATTTTAGGATAGTTGCATGCCTTTGCATGCTATGTTTACTAAATTTGTATGCTTATGCATGTTCTTAATTTTATATATAGCAAATGGATTTATAATTAGATATTATCTGGATTTTTTTACATCATATAAAATATAAAGGGAAACTGATGTCTAAATAATCTATTTCATATTGTTGGAAAATGTTTGACGCATTATTTAGAAAAAACAGTATATTGAATGTAGCATTATAAAACAGTACTTTATACACATATTGTTTACTATAAAATATTTCAAACATTTTTATTATACCTTTTTTAATAATCTTTAAAAACATGAAAAGTTTAAATTGTTTTTAAATTACTAAATAGCCTGCTTCAAAATCAAAAACCAAAAATAGAACGATATATTATTAAAGAAAATAAAAATGTTTTGATCAATTCTACACCCAAAAATGAATGTTGACATGAATGTTAAAACACTTATTATTAAAAGTTTGATTTCAGTTTTAATAACATTGACTTTACATTAAAACAAATATGTTTCATTTATAATTTACAATAAAAACTAAGGTACTTTGTACATATATTTCAAAATTTATACAACTTTAAATTTTTAAAGTTTGTTTTTCATGTTTTTCAGTAAATTTAGCAATCAAATCAGTTACATCAACTAAATTAGCACAATCTTCACAACTGGCACCATCATTGAAAAAAAAAGTGATACACTGAAGGTTATTTTACAATAACTGCAGTAAGCTGAAATAAAAATGTGGTTAGCACCTGAAACTCACATGAATCTGTTTCCCGAGATGTTTAAGTGGTCTTACACATTTATACATTTGAATTAAAATTAAACCTTGAAAATATAGTGTAGTGCAGATTTATAACCTCATCTGTATAAAAGCTTTGAAAGCAGCTTTCAAAGATTGTTGATCAAATTATATTTGTAGATTATTTTTTTATTTGAAATAAACAGAATACTTCAATTGAACCTATTTATACTTTGATTAATTCAATTTATAACACCGTGGTGGGTAATTATAACCTGTTATCTAAATTACATTAAAAGCTATAAAATAAATAGCAGTGAATTCTGTTTTCAAATAAAATTTGAAAACAGAATTCACTGAGGAGGAGTAATGATTTGGGGTGCTGAGGAGGAGTAATGATTTGGGGTGCTTATGGTTATTTTGGAAAAAGTACAATTGGCATTTTTATTAATAAATTAAATGCTAAAGGATATAGAAATTTGTTGAATGATCATTTAAAGGATATTTCACTAACATTTGAAAACACAAGTTCGCAATCAAGAAAATTCAATTATTGGGATGGCCAGTGCTCTCATCTGATTTAAATCCCATCAAAAACATATAGGGCATCTTAACAAGATGTTTTTATGCAGAAGAGAAACAATATTCAAATGTAGATGAATTGAAAAAAACAATTTTACTTGTTTGGAAGAACATAACTTCTGTTGATTTTAGAAAACATTCAAAAAATTATGCCAAATCGAATATTTGAGGTCATTCATAATTACGGCAATAAAATAAAGTAATTATAATAAATTCAAGTTAAGATAACACGCCATATCAAAATATCAATCAAGTTAGATGCTAAGCAGTTAAATAACTTAGTAAGATCATTTATTTATATGAAAGATCCTGAATTTTTGGTGAGGTTATAAATCTGCACTGCACTGTATAAGTTTTAAACTAATCTAGCTAAAAATTTTTTTAAATAAATCAAGTAACCTAAATCAATATGATTGGTAAATAAATAAAACATAAATAATAGTTTTAAAATAAATATAATTAATAGATTTTTTTTGGAATGAAATTTTAAACCAAAACTATACAACTAATTAAAATATCAATTTTGACAACTATTTAAAAAAATGCATACTCTTACATGCCTTTTATGCATTATTAATTAAGTTTTAATATTTTTATACGTTATTATATTAAGTCATATTTTAAGTTGATAGATAGCCTGATAACTTCAAATCGATAACAAAAATTGAAATAATGATTCATGAGATTTAGGAAAGAGTCTTGCTTATTAACTCCAAGTATAAGGTATAAAAGAGAAATATACAAAATTATGATTACAGTATCTAATTATATGACAATAATAGGCTGACCAAAACACTATTTTTTAGGCAGGAGAGCACAGTGCTGAAACTTATTAAAAATTGCTTGTTATCCTGCTCTCCTATATAAAAAGAGTATTCTTATCACCTAACTATACAGAGAGGCTGAGAGCAAATATAAATGTTTTGAAAAAGCAGTAGACAAGTTTATCTTATTTATATCTAATGTATTCTAGAAAAAATGTGGTTGCTTACATTTAATGTGTTTTTTTCTTAGAAAAAAGAAAATAATTTATTTTTAATTGTTTAAATATTTATATTTAATATAAAGTTATTAAGTCATGTGCTATTAGATTCAGAGATAACTTTGATGCTGCAAAATCTGAGAACATTTTTGCTATTTTGCTTGAATAAAAATTGTTCAATGAACAAAATAGATGATTCAGTGATATAAGTTATTAAATGTTCCAGAATGTCAAACATGTGGACCATAGAGAACATTCTGTTCTAAATGGTCCACATTTATTCATTAATTATTATTAAGATCATCAACCTGAAGATTATGAAAAAATTTCTCAACGGAAAATTTATATATTGATAAATAAATAGCTATGCAAATATCCTGATGTAGTTTTCAAAGCATCTGAGTATTTTTCAGTATCAAGATGACTTTAGTCTCTATTATGTAATGACTATAAACTACAAGTTGTATCACTGATAACAAAATTGATATTAAAATTAGAAATGTTAAAAATAATTACTTTTCTTAAAGTTATATTTTGGAAAATGTTCCACTTAAGTACTTTAATACTAATCCATCTATTCAAAAAATAACAACAGTTTTTTTTTAATTTTTTCGTCAAGTTTATTAAAGCTGCTAATATAAAAAGACAATATTCTTGAAAAAAAAATTTTTTCAAGAATATTGTCCTTTTATATTAGTATATATTATATTTATATTAGTTTTATATTAGTAATTTTATATTATATTTAATATTATTTTATTTTTAAGGAGCTATTTATATCATACTGAATACGATATAAATAGCTCCTGAAAAATAAAATCAAAGAATACAGAAACTCTGTCAGGATTTAGCTGAAATAACTTTTTGTGCTATTCCTTTGATGTCCTAGAATAGAAAAACATTTACTAAAATACAAGTCATAAATATGTTTAGCGTTTTTACTAGTGATCTATTCCAAATCCCTTAAAAAGGTATTTTAGTTTAAAAATCGTTTTATGATTATTGCATGATCATCGAGCAATAATCATAGATGTCGATGATTTCATAATTTTGTTAACAATTAAAAACCAAAGTAAAAAAAAAAAATAACAAAAGTGGAAAAAATGTGTCGACAGTTTTTTTAAAACCTGTGTGTTTATATATACATTAAAGTGTGAAAAATATTAGAACCATCTTCAACCACTAAAGTTTATCATTATTCTCTAATTTCTTTATTCTGTTTGTTTGTCCGTGGTCACTCTCTCCGATTTAGCACTACAAAGTCCACAAGTTACGTCACGGTATAGGGAGGAGGGGGCGGGTTTAGTAGTTTTGTGACGGCTCATACGGGACTTGCAACTAAAGTGTTATGATGACGTGAGGAGAGGGAGTCAGGAGGTCAAAAACAATCAAAAGTTGCGTTACGTAATTTATGGACGACCCCTAGGTCAGAAAGCTATTCAGTATTTAAAGCGGCCGTGGCGCAGTGGTTAGAACGCTTGCTTTAGAAGCAGGAGACTCAGATTCGAAACAAATTTTTGACATATATTCGCGTCACGGTAAGGAAAGAGGCGTTAACTCCCTAGTTAAATGCACTTCCGCGGTGCTCTGTGACAAGACCTGTAGGTCTTCTTGGGGCACCTAAATAAAAAAAATAAAAAAGTAAAAGAAATTTAACGATTTTAATTTATTCGAACGAAATCTATGAACTATATCCACATTTCTATGTACTATATCTACATTTCTGATAAAAAAATATTGCTTTTGTTTTAGTTAATGTTTCTTAGATCCCGTTTGCCTGGAGCAACCACAACAAAAGCCCTAACCCTAATGTTTTTAGTACTCAAAAAATCAGGGTTAGAGTTGTTGTTGGGTCGGGTCTATTATCAACAGATCCGGACCCAGATCCGATTTGTATGTACGAATCATGGTTTAGATTGAGTATCAACAGACCCTACCCGTATCCATACCCGATTTACTTTACGGGTTTGGGGCGGGATATGGATCAAGACTCCCCTCGTGATTAAACAAGAACAAAAACAGTGTAATTGAAGTAGTTTTTCAGCTTTCAAGGATAAAAATATTTAAAAACTGAAGCAGTTCACCATAACAATCTATGCGTCCCTCTATGTCTTCCTGATAAAGTGTAGCTCTTATTTGATATTTATTAAAAAAGCCAATAAAACTTGGTTATTCAAGTGCTACAAGAAGATCTTACAGTCTTGTTACAGAACACTACTTGTCTTGGAATTTCACGCTGTATTCCTCAATAATGTCGCAAATAATAATTACATACTGAAACAAAGATCCGATTCCAACGTGTCGAGTCTAGACCCGACCAATTAACAGCCATTGTAGCCTTTTGTGATTCGAACTTTTTTTTCTATTGGATAAATTGATTTGTGATTATTAAGGTTAGATTGTTATCGCGGAAAAAATAACTTGGTTTTCTTTTGAAAAACTTCGTCCAAAAATAGCAAGAAATTTTTTTATGTGAGTGTAGAAGAATAAAAACTCACCCATCAATATTAATTGTATATATATACATATATTTTAATATCATTTTTTTCAGAAAAGAACATAGAACATTTATTTATGTGATGACGACAGTTTTCTCTTGAATTGAAAAAGTTGTTTTCTTTTAAATGATTCAATTTTGAGTAAATGCCAGTAAGTTTTGATAATTTATCCGTCATCACATTAAAATAGGTTATGCAGCTATTTATTTGTTCTGTACACCAGTATTTTAATTTTTTTGTCAAAATTATAAAGGGTGGATTTTTTGCTTTCTTTAAGGTGATTTGTAGAATTTCCCCCGTTTTATTTGCATAAGTCAGCGTAGTGAAAACTTTCTGCGGATCTTAAAAATTTGTTAATTTTATTGAACATTATTATTGAGCAGGCACAATTTATTAATATGTTAATATTGATATGGTATGATTTTTGCTTTATTATATAGTATGGCTGATATATCTAGAAGTAATTTATTTCTAATTCTAGTTCTAATATTTAGACATAAATTTGGAGTTAATAAATAAATAAAACTATTTATTTATTGATAAGTAAATAAGTACTTTTAAATAGCTGCTAATAGGTATGCGACTATCGCGTTTTAAGGAACCGAATTTTGCACCAAAATTTTGTGCCATCGTAGTCTCTTCAAAGTTAGCGTAATTGAGGAAGGCTTTGTGGAATAACTTTTTAGTATTTGTTACCATTATAAATTATTTTAAGAAAGAAGAATAGTTGAAGCATTAGTTCGATTTGGTTTTAACTAAACTCACTTGATTTATTAATGCGTTCATTGAAGTCAAAATTTTGGTCGTACTTCTGTGATGAAATTAATGTCTAGGATAGAGTCTTTTTTTTTCTACCCAATTTTTTTGTTTAAGTTATTCAATTATCTATGCACCTGCCAAGTTTCATTGTAAAATATTTTGTATCATTCACCCTATTTCTTGCTGCACTTTTGTTACCAAATTTACATTTTCCTTGATGTTAGCGCGGGAGTCAGAGGGGTCCATTGATTATTTATATATATATTTTTTTGTATTGCAAGTGTTGTGACTTGCATAAATAATACAGCTAGTGTTGTGACTTGCCTAAATTATATAGCAAGTGTTGTGACTTGTTAAATTTTTTGAAAGACGGCTCTCACTTTCTTTTACTTTATTTTAATCATTTTTAACGATAGACACGTGGTGTCTATCGTTAAAAATGATTAAAATAAAGTTTCATTACCGGAATTAATCATTTTAATCATTCACTAAAAGCCAAGACAAAAATATATTATATTATTTTTATAGTTATAAATAGTTATAAATTATTATCATTTTTATGTTAATATTTTATTTATTATTAATTTTGAAGCGGAAAATTTGTTTGTTAACCAAACTAAATGGCCAGCTCGTTAACCATACTGTATGGTTCTTACTTCTGTTAATGTAATAATCACATGAATAGGTATTTGCTATACTTGGTTATAAAGATGACATGTTTTTTACAGTCAATTGACTTATAACTATAGCCCCACAATAGTAGTTGTATAATTTTTTTAGTAATATATATCCAATTAAAAATAATTTTTGGTTAGAGGGGGAAGGGGCATTAGATTTCCCCTTCCCTTATGACATATTTGAATACGCCCTTCCTTATACTCCACTCTCTTATGACCACGGATGCACCACTAATGTATCTTTTAATCTAGTGGAATATGTTTTTTACTTCTTTATTGTTGTACTTTAAATATTCAATCAGATATTTCAAGAATTGAAAAATTTTGATATTATAGACTAAAACATTATCAACATATCTACTAAGAGTTTTACATTCATCTCCCATATTTGGTGGTTGTCTTTGATATTATAAAATTGCATTTAATTCTTATTCTGAATTCAAATTCTGAATTCAGATAAAATAAATATAGTCAAGACTTTCAACAATCATTCAACTATTCTATCTGGCAACTTCAGGTAATCTAGTTTTTTAAAGTCAGTTTTTTTGGTTAAAAGTCATGGAATGGTGGAATAAATGTTCCTTGCCGGTAAAAAGTGTTAACATAATAGTGATTAGTGAAAAAGCAATTGAATTAGTTCAACGTGTAATTTTAATTTTTGTTTTTCCAAAAGAAATTCAATACTTCCCCAATACAATTGTTTATCACTTTCACATCTTAGAATAAAAAAGTCATGTCCAGTTTTTAAAGCATGAATCAGGGACTCAAGGCAGAAAAAGTTGTTAAAAAAACAATATTAAACTTACACTGAAAGATTGCGGCTTCAATAAAGTTTAAAAAAAAGGTATCTAATAACTCTACGTCTGACAAAGTAGTTAGGGTATAGGTTAATAGGGTTGTAAATATCATTTAATATCTTAAGATATTAAAATCATACCATAATTCTTAAATGTTGTTTTAATTTAGGATCAAGAGGCAATAACTGTCTGATTAAGCAGTTGGAAACGACCCCCCTATGTGAAAGAGAGTTTTATCCAAAGTTAAACGCGATTTAGTCATACTAAATGAATACCTCAAAGTCTGGCACTTTTTCCAAGAGATTCTACAAACAAAAAAGTCCCTGCCTCCGTTTTTAACGAAACTTCTCTCAACAGAGAGAAGATCAACAGAGTCTAGCTTATCTGGAGTGGAATTGCCAAAGCTTTCGTTTGCTTTTGTCGGACAAAAGCATTATTTTGGCTATGGATTTTAGTCTTTTCTCTTGATGCGGAATGATGCGGAATAAAGGATAATAGGCAAAAACTAGGAGAAAAGATTAAAAGCCACCGTTCTGATATTCAGCACAGAAATTACTACATCGATTGGAAATCAGCTATTGAAATCTTGAAAAATCAGACTGGGATTGATTCAGAACTTGAAAAGTCAATAAGAAATGAGGCATCTAAGTGGTATGAAATTTTACGTTGCGTCCTTGACGTCACTCTCCATTTAGCTTCAAGAAATCTAAGTTTTTGATATCTGTTTACAGGTTAAATTCATAAAATAATTTTAGTGTTGTTTGAAATTTTTATCTATATGTAATCTTTATTTCAATGTTACGCTCATATTTGTGTAGGTTCATCAAACATGCTGGACGAGGATGATAATGGTAACTTTTTAGCCACCCTTGAGCTTTTGGGGAAACACAATAAGACACTCTAGTTATATCTAGAAGAAATTTCTTGACACTAAAAACAAGGAATGGAAGCGCACTATTTGAGCAGGAGAGCTCAAAATGAGTTTATTATGGCATGTGGGTAAATTATTTTTGCTGCTATTGTCAAAGAGATCCAAACAGCTATTTTTTTCCGTATTTGTTGATAGAACTCCGGATGTGTCTCATACGGAACAAATCACTTTTGTTCTTCGATTTGTCCGTCTTAAGAACAACAATATTAATCTTTAATTTATTTTATAAATTGTAAAGGCAAAGTTGTTCAACTGTAATCAAGTTTAAATAATAATCATAATAACAGTAATAATAATAATAATAGTAATAATAATAATAATAATAATAATAATAATAATGATAATAATAATAAAAATAACAATATTAAAAAAAGCAATGCTTATAATAGTGAGAGTTTGAAATAGAATAGTGATATAAAAAATACTATTACTTTAAGAAAAAGTTAAGAAAGAGCAAGTATTAGTAGTAATAAATCAGCATTGAAATGAAGAAAGTAGTAGAAAAGAATTTTATAAAAGATCAAGTATTAGTAGTTATAAACCAGCATTGAAGCGAGTAAAGTTAAGACGGATAGTAGGTAGTTAGCAGTAGAGTAGCATAGGAATTAGGAAGAATACTTGTTTTATAAAAAATTAAGTAGACTGTTTTTGAATTTGGAAATTGTACTGAGAGATTTTAACTGTGAGGGGAGACTATTCCGTGTGCATATACTCTGATATTTAATAGATTCATGGTCGTAATAAACAGTTCTATGTTTAGGTATAGATAATTTGAAGCTTTTAGCTGATCGAAGTTGGTAGCGAGAATTTTTTTTATAAGTAAAAAAATTAGTAAACGGAGTAGGTAAGGTTTTATGTTGCTGTTTCCAAACAAGCATAGAGTTGGAGTGTTGAATAAGGTTTTTAAATTTAGTTATTTTTGATATGTAGTAAAGGGTATTAGGGTCAGAGTTAAAATGAATTATAGATTATTTTTTGAGCTTGATTTTGGAGGTGAGATAATCTTTTAAATGTTATAGATTGGGTTTGTCCCCATATTTGACAAGCATATCTAAGATAAGATTCAAAAACAACATGGTATATGTTAAGGAGCGTTTAAAGATTAAGATAATATCGGATTTTGGCCATCATATCGTTGGACCTGCTAAGCACCTTCAGTGCTTAATCTTAAAAATGGGATGCAAAACTTAAATTGGAATCAATTTTGATACCAAGATACTTGATATGACGTAATTAAATTGCAATGTTTTCAAAATCGCAACTATTTTTAGAAATATATAAGATCCAATACTTAAAGTAGAACTTTTTTTGACGTAAAAGACAAAATAAAATGATAACGTGAGAAAAAAAACTTGCTCAAAAATTGCTATAAAGCTATTCGCTAGTTCATTAACCAACTGAGGGTGAGCCTTCCATCCGTTATATTGGTTGCAATCTATAGAAGGCTTACTTGTCAAAAGTGTTAGTAAATGTTAAGGAATGATATTAAATGGTTATTCATAACCATTAGGGTGTACCAAAAGCATACTTTTTTTTCTCCAGGATGGAGAAAAAAAAGTATGCTTTTGGTACACCCTAATGGTTATGAATAACCATTTAATTTCATATTTTCTTTGGTACACCCTAATGGTTATGAATAACCATTTAACCTACCTGTCAATTTTTTCCCATTCTCTGAAGTCCACTGAGGCTAAAAATCAACAGAAAAAAAAGTGAAAATGTTTAGCAAAAAAGTATCGTCTCGGAAATATGCCTAAGTTTATAAAAATGTACACTTTCTCGTAAGTCTTGTAAAAAAGACAAATAAACTTTCTTCAAATCTTATCCATAAATATTTTTATTTTGCAATAATAAAAAACAACCTCATCAAATGGTTTTCATGCACCAAGTAAACACCTTTAAGAATTCCCGTATCAATAGATTTGTGCTCAAAAACATGCGTAACTTAGAGTAGAGCTCAACAAAAGGGTGTACCCGAAATGGTTTTTTTTTTCCTTCTCTTGAAAACATTTCTCAAGTTTTTGCCATTCTCTGAAGTCCACTCCCAGCCAACATTGACAGACGGGTACGGTATGATTTTTGTCTGGGCTTACGGGAACGGCATTTAAACGGGTAAGTGTTTTGGTTTCCGGACGGGCCCCATATGGTTTAAAAAAAAAGCAAATTTGCTTGATGGGTTTCATCTGGTTTTTATCAGGGCCAAAGGATCTGGGGATTTGACGGGTTTCCCATAAGGTTCCTAAAAGGTTTAAACTGATAATTAAAAAAATCATAACAAAACTTTCTGGATACCATTTATAATTCGTATTGTGCGTGAAATAAATTCAAAAATTTAACTTTTATGCATTATTTTTTTATGTATACATAATACTTGCATTGTAGTTAAAGAAAGTTTTTTTTCGATGTACTTTTTCACTGTGAAACTCCAATAAAAAGACATTGTTTTTAAAATTTCATTTATTACCATTATAAAAGAATTTGTTTATATTTTTTCATAAATAAATTTACAAAGTTTAACATATATGTTTAACAGATGTTCCAATTACTATTAAGCATGAAGTTACTATTTCATTGAAACACAGTTTGCATTTTTACAATGATCAAAATATAAAGTTTTGTTTCTGCTAGTGATGATAATAACTACTTTGAGTTTAATCAAAACTTTGGTTTAGTCAGAAACATTTGAAAAGAGCAAACAGGCGAATGTTGTGATGGATAAGTTACATTTAGGGAATTTAAAGCTTTTAAATCCTTTTTACACATCCAATGTTTTCCATTGATTTTTCTATATTTTATGCAACCAAAATGACTGATGTTAACAAAGTTTACCCACCGTGAGATATAAATATTAGGTGTTTACATATAAATGCAAAAAATGGCATTATTGTTATGGATCTACCTCATTTTTTAATCATTGATATTTTTTGACTTTGATTTAAAATTGTACGTTTGTAATATTAACAATAATATCATAATATACATAATATTATGTATAAGTTATATATTATTTATATATAAGTTATTTTTATATAATTATATATTATTATAAATAATATTATTAATATATTATATGTAATATATTATATATAAAATAATTATTATATATAAAATAATATATATAATTATATATTAATTTATATATAAGTTATTATTATTAATAATAACTTATATATAAATTAATATATAATTATAGAATGCAAAAGTTCATATCTATAAAAATAAAATTTTTATAGATATGAACTTTTGCATTCAAACTTTATTTATAAAACTTTAATTTAACTTAATAACTTTAGCATAAATAACGATAACTAAAAAAAGTTATTATTTAGACCACAACCATATGCTTATTTATTACAACTGAGTTATAATAAGTTGAACACTGTTTTTGTTTTCCATAACTTAATTATAAAATGTTGGGATAAAAGTATTAAGTTCCAGGTCATAGGTCTTATATGATATGTATCTTATGTATATCTTGTATTTTGTAGCATGTTTAAGAATATTTCTGCTTAGTGCACTCTGACTGTTAACAGTATTTGCATACTGAGTAAAAGTGACTTTAACAACCAGAATGTATTTTTGATAAATATTAGTAATGACAGGTTAGTAAATATAATTATAATAATAATGGTAATAACTTTTGTTTATTAAAATTAGTGAAAGACTTATGTATGATAAAATTGCATGAACTTTGGGGGACAAATATAATGGGGTAAATATTACCCTTGTTTATTACCACAATTGGAATAATGTAAGAAAATATTATTTTTATCTAAAGAATATTCCGCAAAAATCAATACTTTCTTAAGTATTAAATATTATAAAAAAACATGTATTAAAAAAAAAACATGTATATAACAACAAGTATAAAAAAAAAACATGTTTGTAATAAATAAATAAGTATTCAAGTACAAAAAAAACAAATGTATTATGATAAAGTATATAATCTGTAAGTTAGGGGTTGCAGCTGATATTTCAGCTTCAGCTTTAAACTCATTAGCTTCCAACTAAAGCCGAAGCTGATCAAGTCATTTCAATCAGCTTAATAGCTAATGGTAAAATTTTTAGAGATTTGTTTAAAAAGTGGTGCCCAAAAACCTAATTCCATTTTTGATTATCTACCTAATTTTTTGGTAGAGTTCAAAATTCTTCCAAAAGATGGTTTATCTATTAAAATATTGAGTATGAAGTCAATCTTGCTGTTATCGTATGTGATGCACCAGCTAGAGCATTTGTAAAGTGTGTTAGGATTATAACTCAAAATGGTTATAACTGATGTAAGCGTTGTGTTCAAAAACGAGAGTGGTGTGGCAAGATAATACTCCCACATATTTTATCAATTTTAAGTATTGACTCAGATTTTTGTCATCAAAAACATTCGGAACATCTTAGTGGTATGTTAAATGGAATTAAATTTTGACATGGTGACAAAATTTAATTCCATTTAACACACATAAATCCTTTAGATTTTATGCATTTAGTATGCTTAGGGGTATGCAAAGACTCATCAACTTATGGTTAAATGGCCCAAATGTTGTAAATTGTCTCAGATTACAGTCAATACTTTATCTGGCGGATTGTTCCAGATATATTGTTACATTCCAAGAATATTCTCTAGAAAACCAAGGTCTTAATTAGATATTAAAAAATGGAAAGCAACTGAACTTAGGTTTTTTTTAGTATATACTGGGCCAGTTGTTTAAAGGGGATGATTTAGCTATCAAAATCTATTCAAACTTATTAGTACTTTCAGTTGCAATTCTAATTTTATAATGTTTTATTTTGTTCAAAAATATGTTGATTTTGCTCGTCAGTTACTAACTTATTTTGTGCAGTTATTTGGTGAACTTTACGGTAAGGATCAACTAGTTTACAATGTCCATTCTTTAATACATATAGGAAATGATACAGTTAAATTTTAAGTACTTGATACATGTCCCTTGTTCAAATACAAAACTTTTTCAGATCAATTTAAAAAGCTTGTTCAAAGAACAAAGTGTTGCTCAAATAAACACGGACAAGGGTATAAACAGAAGTTTAGTATTCCTAATTTTGATGGATCAGCAACCATTGCATGGAGACACTGTTAACAATTTAAAATTATCAAGGTTTTATATATATATATATATATATATATATATATATATATATATATATATATATATATATATATACATATATATATATATATATATATATATATATATATATATATATATATATATATATATATATATATATATATACAGCGTGGAAAATAACGGGCAGTCAACGGTTACTGACCGCCCGAAATGACTGAAATTGTTATTTTGACCTCTCAAAATGAATACTTCCCGGTCAAGGTTGACCGGTTGAAAAAAAAAAAGTTATATAACGTTTGACAAATTATCAGGATGTCTTTGAAAATGCATTTACCAAAATTTCATAAAATGTAAATCTTTGAAAAAAGCTTCTAAAATAATTTTATAGTTTGTACGCTACTTTAAAATCGCTTTGTTTGTGAGTATTATAAATGACGTAAACTATTAAATTTTTTTGCTTCATTTATCAATACTAATTTCATTTTACTGGTGGTGAAATCCATAACTGCTTTTTTCATAAATGATTGAAGTTCTTATTTTATTATTGTTTTAATAATATTATAATGTTAACTAAGAACATTTTTTTATTCCTACATTTTATTTATATCATTTTATTTATTTTTCTAATAACTATTTGCTTCCAATCGCAATGAAAAATTTTTTATTTTTTATTTTTAGTTTAATTTATCCGTAGTCAATAAAACTTACAAATTATCGACTAAGAGCCGCACACCAAGCCCCTCTGTGATAAAAATAAATTTTTTAGATTTCAATTAGTTAAGACTCTGGAAAAAAGAAAGTTCGTATTTGAAATTGTCGAGGTTCTTTGTGTTCACCGCATTTTGGGTCAAAACATTCCGTGGGTTGACAATACAGTCGGTGAGGAAATTTTTTCTTTATGAGGAGTTTTGAACAAGTTGTCGTTTGAGTTGCTTTGTGTCTCCACGCGGTCGAAGACTCTACTTTAAAGACTCTTTGTTCGGTTGATGCTGAGTGACTGAGAAGTTAACTTTAATATTTAGATAAATTTAAAATTACCAAATGCGCAATTGCTTTTTTTTTCTACTATTGAAATCTTAAAAATATTGTAATATAAAGTTTCGTTTTAAGTAACATAAATAATTTCGATAGTATTTCATAAAACGATTGTCATGATTTTATTAAATACTAGTTCAGCTTCTGCCGGCGAGAGGCATTAACATTATTATCAACTAATTAACATTAGCAGTTTATAAAATGATTTTAAATGAAAATGAATGAAAGATATAAAATGATACAAATGAGATATAAAATGTGCAATCATTTTTCTTTTTCAACGTCGGTAACGACTGAAGTTCTTATTTAATTATCATTTAAAATTAATGTAACAAAGAACATTTTCTCCTTCTTTTTCATTTGTTTTTCTCATAACCTTTTCCCACAATTTCCGAAGTCATAGCAACGAATGAGTTATTTTTAAATAAATTTCAAATTAACAATTGCTAATTTGCACATTTTTTATATTATTAAATTGTAAGAGAATCGTCTAACATCAACTCTTCAAAATGGAGGCGACTAATAAGAGACAAACAACACTTTCATATTTAACACAAGCAGGATCAGAATTAAAACCACCTGTTGAAAAGAAGAAAAAACTCAATAGTAGAAAATTACAGCTAACAACAGCTCAAAAATAGGTAAACACTACTCTTGCAAAATATAATGCTAATGATTGGCTAAGATATTAAATAATGGAAATTATGTTACACCATTAAAATGTACTGTATGTCGTCAGTATGCTAAACAAATTGATATTTATAAAGGGTATATGCTGGAATGGGGAAGCGATGAAGGTAGTTGTAGGATACAGCACAGTGCCGCAGTTGATCGCGCAAATGGTTTGCAACGTCAAAGAGCCTACGAATTAGCAATGAAAAGTAAAGGAATGGATGTAAGCGAACAAAATGATAAATTAAGCAACCTGCAGAAAGAAATGCGGCAAACTGATATTTTATCGGGCCTGAAAACCATGACCACGAAAGATCTAAATTTAACAAGAAAAAAAGTCGAGGTAGGATACTTTATTGTCAAAGAAGAGCTTCCGCTTAGCGTATACCCTAAAATACTACGTTTGGAAGAAAATCATGGTGTAGAGTTTGGCCAAACGTATAGAAATAAAATAACTTGTGAAACTTTTATTGATTACTTTGGATTGAGTTTGTAAAATATTCTCACGAAATTAAAAACACGAAATTACTTCAGTATTTTAATTGATGCATCAACAGATGTATCCGTAATTGAAAAAGAAGCTATATTTATTATCAGTTTCGATCCTACTCCAATAGGAAAGACCGAGATGAGCGTTGAGTGTTCTTTTCTTTCTATTTCTGATCTTCAATATGGAACATCTGAAGGAGTTTTCAATATAATCAGTCATTCCCTTGAATCAAAAGGTATCAAAAATTTTTGAAATTAAATTAGTTGGTTTTGGTGCTGATGGCGCAGCTGTAAATAGAGGAAAGTAGGACAAGTGTAAATGTATTACTTCAGAAAGAAATTCGATGGATAACTTTTGATTGGTGTGTTGCTCATTGCCTTGAGTTAAAGATAAGTTTGCAGAAATAAAAACGTTTAATGATGTCAATAATATCATTTTGAAAATGTATAACATTTATAAAAATCCCCAAAAAAGTTACGACAATTAGGAAAGCTTGTTGCTACCCTTGAAGAGGATAATTCATTTGAAATTGTAGGTATTCGCCCCAAAAATCAGTTATATTGGGATTTCTTTTTCAATTTTATCTATAAAAAATACTTTATAACATAATATACTTTATTACATGCTCGTTTTTTTTATACAACAAAAGTTCTTTTAAAAACAGTGTTTTGAGCAATAAAAACTTTTTATAAAAGAAAACACTTTTGAAATAATAAATAAGAACACGATGAATTGCACATAAAATTCAAGCACTTGATATGATCTCAGACAAATATGGAGTATATATAAAATATCTCGAAAACATGACTGCAGATTTCAGTTTTACTCAAGCAGAAAGAACAAAGTTGAAAAGGTATCATCAGAAGTGGAATCATGGACGAATACCTCTTTATTTAGCATTATTCATAGAGTTTTATCGCCAGCAAAGTTGATATCTTTATCTTTTCATAACAATGAAATTGATTCCGTAGCATCATCTGGATTTATTGAACAAACTAAAAAACAGTTAAGTTGCTTGAAGAAAAAAGAATTTAATGATTTACCAACAGTCAAAAGTAACAAACGACACTGGAAAGTATTCATTCCAGGATGTTGAGCTACATGACTTTACAAACGCACTAACTTTAGTTAAGAATTCAAAATCAATGATTGTAGCGTTAATTGCCGAATCCACAGAAGAGCGTTTGGTAGCACAAAATACAGTTCATGATATGTATGGAATATTAATCCTAAACACTGGTGGCTGGTTTCAAAATAACGCCAATAGTTCATTTGCTGATGATAACATCGAAAAATTGTATGACTTTTATAATATGCTGTTACGTTATGCTGGCTTCACTGGGAGTGTAAATAATATGTTAGATGCTTGGCATAACTTAGTTGATTACACTATCAAATATTTGGCACCAGATAAAACTGAGTACCGTTAAGTATGGTATCAAATTTTTTCGAGTTCTATGAAAAAAGATTTTTTGTCCAGTTCTACTTCTTGTTGAATTGTTGTTCGTATTGCCTGCTTCGAATGGAAAGGTTGAGCGTCTTTTTTCTCTTATGGATAGAATTAAAACTGACACAAGTAATCGCTTAACTGAAAACGGCTAAATAATTTAATTCGGGTGTGCACTGATGAAACAAATAGTGAAGAATTTGATGTGAATCCTGCCATTGAATTATAGACCGAAGACATTGCGAAGGCCTACTCAAGAAAGTCTAAAAATTTATTCAAAAAAAGCAACAAAAAAACTATAAAAACATAAATTGATTTAATTAATTAATTGATTAATTGTATCGTCATCAGACGAGTCTTTAGATTTAAAATCGTCTTTCGATTAAACTTTGGATAATGAATCAGATGAAACGTATCTTTAAAAAAACATTTTTAAGTTACATAAAACTTTGTTTTTTCTACCTTACGCAATTATCATAGTAGTATTACATAAAACGATACTTGATTAAGTATTCAGTTTAAATTATTTAGATATAATATAAAAACATAAATTTTTTATTTTTATAAAAAATAGAATACAAATAAGGAATACGAGTTCGTTCAATTTAAAGTATCAAGTTATTTTTTTATTTAAAAATTTTCGTCATGCAGAATAATTACTATAATGAAAATTTAAACCAAAAAAAGATTAAAATTTTTACCGCCCAAAAATAGCAATTGACCGTCAATTTTATGTATTAGCCGGTCAGTTTGACCGCTCGACTTTGATTTCTCATTTTCCACGCTGACATATATATGAGATATATATATATATATATATATATATATATTTATATATATATATATATATATATATATATATATATATATATATATATATATATATATATATATATATATATATATATATATATATATATATATATATATATATATATATAGTGGGTTGCATAAGTACCACTACTTTGTGTGAAATTTTTGTCTTTTTCACAATTAGCTTTGAAACCAACTAATTAATACAATTTAAAGCGAATTAAATGTCTTAATTAATTGATTCTCTATCGAATGGTATATAATTGGAACTTGTTAGGTTAACCAGTCTTGAGTAATTAATAATTTAATTAGAGTATACCTGCATTTCTAATTTATAACATTTATCTAAGATGAATATGAAATCAACACAAAATTAATTGGTTTCACAATGACATGGCAAATTAAACTTTGATTATTAAGAGTTAGATATTTTTATATTATTTTAATCAGTATATATTAATTATTATTAAGAATTGTATATTTGATTTTATTTTAATCCTAATATGTCATTGCCGCTTTCATTTTAAGAGTAGGGGAACATGGGGTAAGATGACGAATGGGGCAAGATGAAAACCTACAGTTATCTCTTAAGCAAAACTAAATATAACAGTTGACTTTAGCTGAAAGGGAAGTAGATTAGTTTTACTAGATTTATCAATGGTTTCTTTTTAAATATTATTTTTGTGGCGAAAGTTAAGTATTAAAAAGTTTTTCCGACATTGAGAAAAAAACTTTTTATCCTCGTTTTACTTGATTTATTACATCGCTACATCACCAGCTAAAGGTAAGCGAGAAATTTTTATTTAATTTGATGAAACTGGAAGCCATACAAGAAGTATTAGGCTATGATAATTTGGTTATGTACTGATTCTGATTCATTTTAAAGATTGTATTAGCCTGGGGCAAGATGACCGGGGCAAGATGGCTTGTCCGTAGTCTATATTAAACGGAAGTTTACTTGTACTGTTTGCTATTCTTGTATTGTTCAGTAATTATTTTATTACAAAATACAATATTTGTTTGACAATAGTTTTATTTTGTTGCGTTGGAGTTTGCTACAAACTGATTACTAGGTTATTACTGTTTTTTTTTGCATTGACCGATATAAATGTATAATTTATTAGTTTTAAAAGTTACACCTTTATTTGTATCACTTTTTTAATAAAAAAGAATTTGTGATGATGGTTTTTGAGGCGTTTATAGCTTCATAGAGTTTTCTTTTCTTAAAGTTTTAAACTTTGTTAACTCAAGTCGTCATCTTGCCCCGCATACGGGGCAAGATGACGATTTGAGTTAACATCGTTTAATGAGTTTTTCCCTAGCTATTTTCTACTTTTAGAGTGGTTTTTTGATACATAAGTGACGCTGAATGATTTTTTATCACTTTTAAATCAAGTTTTAATTTTTGGGACAGATATTGACTAAGATACAGGCATTTTTCGAAACGTTCGTCATCTTGCCCCATGTTCCCCTATTCTTTTAAATATATATATTTCTTTTTCATTGGTGGGCATTCATATAAATGGATATCTTTTAATACAAGCGAGCAGTAAAGTAAAAGAATCTATTTTCTTTGTTAAATAAATTTCTAGTACCTGTTTGTTATAATTATAAAATAATTTTTGTATTTAACTTTATATTTAAGCATTATAACTTATACTTCAGCAGCGTTTTTAAAAAAAATAGTAGATAGGTTGAAAAGATTTTAGTCAAAAAAATAGTAGATAGGTTGAAAAGATTTTAGTCAATGCCGATAAGTAAAAAAAGATAATAGTTGATGCGATCACCTAATTCAGTTGATATAAACTATCTAACGAAAAAAGAAAAACAATAACTAAAAGACTTACCCTAATACTCATATTGGTCAAAATTTTGTAAATATCTGACACAAACGGCTACTCAATATTTTGAAAAAACTTATTTTACAAAGCACATGTACTACTTGAAATAGACTTTGCGTAAGACTTAATAAGCAGGGCCGGCAACACCACCACTTTTTTTCTAAAGGACTTTTTTTTATTTTTTTTTATTTTATGAGCATTTGGGAATGCCACATTTGATGGGACTCCACAGGGCTAGTTTACACCCTGATATATATATATATATATATATATATATATATATATATATATATATATATATATATATATATATATATATATTTATATATATATATAGATATATATATATATATATATATATATATATATATATATATATATATATATATATATATCGGGGCGACCACAAGTGTACACCACTGTATATATATATATATATATATATATATATATATATATATATATATATATATATATATATATATATATATATATATATGTATATATATATATCTATATGTATATATATATATATATATATATATATATATATATATATATATATATATATATATATATACATATATATATATATACATATATATATATATATATATATATATATATATATATATATATATATATATATATATATACATATAGATATATATATATACATATATATATATATATATATATATATATATATATATATATATATATATATATATATATATATATATATATACAGTGGTGTACACTTGTGGTCGCCCGATGGCAAATGCCACTCAAATCTTTCGAAGGGCTACTGGAAATAATGCTTTGATACAATTGAATTGCCCGGCCTAGCGACTATTTAAATTGGTTCATTTTTTAACTTATTACTTAAATTTATGTTTCTCATTATTCAAAATTATTTTTTTGCCGCAATTTGCATTTTACATTTAGTAACATTTTTGCCACTAAAGGTAAATTTGTTCTTTTGTTTTCGTAAAGGCTATTACTTTTTATCAACGAAAAATTAATTTTTAAAAACAGCTTTTAATAATTACTTTTTAATCTAACGTAACAATAAAGCAATATTTTTTAAGTTTTTTTCCTTCTTTTCTGTTAACTTACGTCATTCTTTTTAAATTAGAACGCCAGTTTTCGTGTTTTATAAAGAACGAATGAAAGTTTTGAAGTCATAACTCCTGTTAATTAGCAAACATTTTTACAAAATTAAATTATAAAAATTTCTTATGTTAAAAGTTTATTTATCAAACACTTTTAATTAAATAACAAACTTTTTTTATTTAATTTTGTTAAAACGCTTGTTGAAAACACCTTCTTTAAATAATATAATAAAGTTTTAATATACAAATAAAGTTTTATTATAAGCTCTATAATTGTTAACATTCCATTGTTATATTATTAAAAATAATTTTAAATATGATACATTTTTATTTTTAAGAATAACTTCAAAAAAACTTTGTTTGAAAGCTATTTTAACTTTCAATTATTGTTCATTAAAAGTTTAATTACAAAAATACTTTTTTTTTCTCTCTTTAAAAAAGAGTTAGTGCGCAGTAAAAATACCAAAATGTTTAAAACGCTAGTGTAAATGTTTTTTAAAAAACTTTATTTTAAAAAGTCCTTACAGTCGCATTTTCCGTTCACTTAAAGGTTAATTACATAAAATGTGACGCAATAAAATACCAAAACATTTTAAACGCTACTATATAAATGTGTCAATAGTTTTCTCACAATTCTCAATCATTCAAAGTTTAATTACATAAATGGTGGCGCAAATAAAAATACCACTACATTTTAAATGCGACTTTATAAATGCAACAATAGTTTTCGTATAACAAATATAACATATCGTAAAAGCTGAAATTGAAAAAAGATAATAAAGACATATTTAGAACATAAATAAAACTTTCTTTTTTAATGATAACGGACGACTCAAAATATTGGCGGGCGACCAAGATTATCTAAATTATTACTCTCAGTAGCCCGCCGGACGACCGACCAAAATCCGAGTGTACACCACTGATATATATATATATATATATATATATATATATATATATATATATATATATATATATATATATATATATATATATATAAATATATATATATGTATATATATATAAATATATATATATATATAAATATATATATATATATATATATATATATATATATATATATATATATATATATATATATATATATATATATATATATATATATATATATATATTAGGGTGATTCATATTTGACTAACTTTTGAAAATCAAGTTAGTCCTACCTGGAATGGTTGACCAATAATATAAAAATAATTTTAAGCCCAAAAATTTTAATGTCACGTGACTTCAGAGGTCCCCGCCAGTCAAATTTGTGTATAAAAACATATCAAACTTCAGGGGTCTGGCGGGGACCTTTAAAATCAACACGGAAAGTCAACTTTTATTCTATATGGTATATTTTAGACTACTTATTTATAATAGGGTAGGACCAAAAAGAATTACGGTGGTATTTATTCCACATGTTGCGGAGAAAGTGGCGAAAAAACGGTTTTTTTACATAAAATGACGCATTACTATGTATAACTGACGCTGGTTTATTCATCATATTTAGGCCAAATTTTGAAAACTAATGTTAGATCTAAGCATTAATAATGTTTATATAGAAGGGGCGTGTCAATAGCTACCAGCCCCCCTCACCCTATTATTGGAGATTTATACCCCCTCTATCCCTTCTTTGTTAGAAGGGGGGGGGGGGCGAAGTTATTTAAATTTTATTATAAATCATAATATTTAAAATTACTTTATTTTCTTTAGCAAAAAAAAAAAAACATAATTTGGCAATATAAATATTAAAATCATGACATGTAAATATAATATAATATATTGCAATGCATAAATATAGTATATAAATCATGTTATTTTTTTCTCTGCTTTCCTATTGCTTCATACGCTAGCTTCAACTGTTCCTTGGTTTCTGACCCACGGAAGTGATCTCGTCTTTGCTGCACAGCTAGTATAAGTTGTTGACGATCATCCTCATTGTGAACATTGTTCACAAACTCTGATACAAGTTTTACAGCCCTTTCAGAACAATCGTTCACTACTTCAAGTTTATTTACAAAATTGGAGAATGTTTTGAACTGGTCAACATAGCACCACATAGGAGCAGGACAGTTTAACCAAAGTTTGTCCTCCATTCTTGTCAGGTTTAATAAACTGAAGATAAACCAAGAGTTCTCTCCAAATAATGGAGCAAGTCCTGGTGGCACTTCTTGTTTAAATTTTAACTCGTTTATCAAGTTTGACTTCTCTGAATGCTGAAAATAATCAGGAACTGGTTTGGAGAGTAATGTTTTTGCGATGTTTTCTTTCTCCACATCAGGAAGGGTAGGGTCTAGGAGAGCAAGTGGAACCAAAGTTTCATCTAAGTACCAGGTGTGTCTCTTCATTGACATCATTGTACTTTCAATTCCGTTTAGAACTCTCTTGGAATCAGTGTCGCGTTTCTCTACATATTCTTTGTACTGCACCATTTGCCAATAGGCTTTTCCATCCTGAAATGGTGCCGCTGAGGGCAATGAGGTTCTCAGAAACCAGACAGAATAGAAAATCGAGATAAATTCTGCCATTGTCTTCAACTCTTTATTTTGGGCAGCAGTCAAATCATAGGGCAGATGTTTACTCAATATCTGAATCTTCAAGTAGTATATGGCTTTCGACATGAACCTAGCATGAGAAACACAGCCTGGAGCTCGAACTTTTAAAAATATTTTAGGATACAGATACATCAGTAAAAGTTCCAACAACTCCCTATAATCCCCTCTTGGAAATATGTCATTGTTTAATGCATCTTTGCAAAACTGGATAGTTTCCTCAATCTAAGTTGCCAAGAAAATATTGCTGATGGAATTGATATCAAACCTTATTAAATTGGAAGAATCGACAGTTTCCTTGATGTCATTCCAGTTTGTCTGAAACCGTTTGAACATTAAATTTTCTGGAGCTGCTGTTTTGCCTGAGGTAATCTGCTCCCAAAAATGTTTGAGATGAAGTTCATATATATGCCTTCTGCAGGCAAGCTCTAATAAAATACATTCCTGTCTTTGACTGAACCTAATATTGGTTCCTGAATGTCTTCCAGTATTTGTGGCAGTTGTGTCAAAACATAGTCCCTTCACACCGTCACGTATTCCATAATCTTCCAGTACATTATACAAAGCTTCATACTGAGCAGCTCCAGTCCCATGCTCCATTGCTGGAATTCCAAGAAGCTTAATGTCTCCATCAATATTAGCTGAAACAGCAAATCTGTCTCTTTTTTCTCTTTTCCCATTAGTAATATCTTCAATAATTTTGCCATCAAAGTGCGCTATTATAGGGAAAATTGCTTTCTCAGCAGCTTTTTTAACCTCTATTTTGAGCTTTGCAGCATTTTGCTGGATGGTTTTCTTTTGTGCCCGCCAAATAGTAGATTGAGACAGTAAAAAGTCTTCAACATTTCCACCTGAACTAACCACCAAATCTGTACACACATGCAGCAAATCTCTGGAGGAAATATTTTTGGAAACTGAAGTCATGGCAATATCTTTTACAAAATCCTTGGCTAACTGTGGCGTGTCATTACTTGGACCTGGCTGATCGAAATCAAACGAACAACCTGAGTCTATGCTGGTATTTATATCACTGGTTTCTGAGGAAAACTGAAGCTCTGTAGTAAAATCATCTCTCTGAGAAAACTGTTCAACACTGTGTACTAACTGTGGATGTTTTAATCTTCTCTGTTCTCTCTTAATTATCCGGTTATAAAGTTTGTCTTTTTTACCAAGAGTCATTTTGCGACTGGTCTTTTGATCTCTCAAAAATTTCAAATCGGTACTATACGATTCCTTATTAAGACTAGTCTTCTTTAGAATATCTTGTATATTTGGTTTAGCAATCCAGAAAACCTTCTTTCCTTTTTCTTTGAAATCTTGTCTAGCTTCTCCTGCTTCTTTTGAGTTCTTACACTTACTTTTCTTTAAATTCTCCCAGCTGTTGATCAGATCAGCGATATGCTTCCTGTAATAATATATATAACAGGTTTAGAAAATGTTATATTATTAAGTTTTGTGTAGTGTTTATGGTAACCTGTCCCTTTAATTTGAATTAAATTTTGTTTGACCTACCTTATAAATGGGTCAGTGAGTATCCCATCCTTGTATCCTCCGTCTATCCATGGTTTCTTAACTGCGAACATAATGCAGTTTTCAGGACAGCTACCAAGACCAGAACACTTTGCTGTTTGACGACCAATGGTACAAGCAATCAGCTTTTTTGTTGGAGTTATTTTATCTCCAGATCTTCTAAAATGAAAGTAGAGAATAATGTCTGTATTTGTTGAAAACATTATTTCTGAAAGATTTTCTTTAAGATCCTCTTCTTCAAAAAGATATGCCCTTGTTTTAAGTCTTGTCGATCTTGGCATCTTAGTTTCTAAACAGTAATTTGATTTATAAAAACAATTGATATTCATTCTTTGTTTAAGTCACATGTATTTTACAATAATAATTTTGTATATAACCGCAGATAGTATACCTTTTATTTTCTGTGTGTTATAGATAAATGTGTGTGTACACAGAATGTAAAATTACGACAATATGTCTTCCGCAAATACGACAATATGATACGAATACGAATATGAATAAATATTCCAAAATAAGAATCAAAATGCAATCATAATTTAATGTTTATATTGTCTTTTTTTGCTAAAGAAAATAAAGTAATTTTAAATATTATGATTTATAATAAAATTTAAACAACTTCGCCCCCCCCCTTCTAACAAAGAAAGGATAGAGGGGGTATAAATCTCCAATAATAGGGTGAGGGGGGCGGGTAGCTATTGACACGCCCCTTCTATATAAACATTATTAATGCTTAGATCTAACATTAATTTTCAAAATTTGGCCTAAATATGGTGAATAAACCAGCGTCAGTTATACATAGTAATGCGTCATTTTATGTAAAAAAACCGTTTTTTCGCCACTTTCTCCGCATCATGTGGAATAAATACCACCGTATTTCTTTTTGGTCCTACCCTATTATAAATAAGTAGTCTAAAATATATCATATAGAATAAAAGTTGGCTTTCCGTGTTGATTTTAAAGGTCCCCGCCAGCCCCCTGAAGTTTGATATGTTTTTATACACAAATTTGACTGGCGGGGACCTCTGAAGTCACGTGACATTAAAATTTTTGGGCTTAAAGTTATTTTTATATTATTGGTCGACAATTCCAGGTAGGACTAACTTGATTTTCAAAAGTTAGTCAAATATGAATCACCCTAATATATATATATATATATATATATATATATATATATATATATATATATATATATATATATATATATATATATATATATTATATATATATATATGTGTATATATATATATATATATATATATATATATATATATATATATATATATATATATATATACACATATATATATATATATATATATATATATATATATATATATGTGTATATATATATATATATATATATATATATATATATATATATATATATTGCCATCCTACCCCGAAAGTCAAATTATTAAAGTAAAAAAAGATTGTCGCTATCTTGTGAGACATTTTGGTAACAAAAATTTCATTTTGGATGATGAAAGTTATTTTACTTTAAGTAAGCCCCAAAAGCCTGGTATCAAAATTTAATACACAGACAACTCTTTTGTTACACCACCTGATGTTAAATTCAAAATGCGAAGCAAATTTGAGAAGAAAGTAATGTTATATATTGTTGTCTCCGACAGAGGAATGTCAGAGCCATTTTTCAAGGAAAGTGGTCTAGCTGTCAACCAAGAAGTTTACAAAAACCAATGCTTAACTAAAATTTTAATCCCATTTATTAATAAATATCATTCAGATGATAATTACATACATATGGTCTGATAAAGCATCGTCGCACTATGCAAAAGTGTTACTGAGTTCCTCCAAAGCGGAAATATTCCTTTTGTACCGAAGAATATTAACCCCACCAATCTTCCTCAATGTAGACCAATTGAAAATTTTTTTGGAAAACTAAGTTCTTTAGTGTACAAGGGTGGTTGGAAAGCTCGAAATATTTCACAACTCAAGCGTAGAATTAAAAAATCCTTGAAAGAAATGGACACAACTGGTGTACAAACAGCTTGCGCGAACATTAAAACAAAATTGCGCAGAGTAACAAATAAAGGACCCATTGTGAAAAATCATTAATTTTATTGTATATTTTAAGTTGTCATCAATTATATATCAACCATACAAAATTGTAATGAATAAATTATTTCATTAAAATTAACATTTCTTCTCATTCCGGATTTTTAGTTGTCACCCGTTATATATATATATATATATATATATATATATATATATATAATATATATATATATATATATATATATATATATATATATATATATATATATATATATATATATATATATATATATATATATGTATATATATATATATTTTACTAATGTAAGGTTTTTACAAATGTAAGGTTTTTTTTATAAATTTTACAAATGTAAGGGTTTTTTTTGTTAATTTAGTATTATCTATTGGAAAAATTTTTTTAAGAATTTTGGGGCCCTTTTGAAGGAGGGGGGTTTCTGATGAGTCTTAATTGATGAAACCTGAGTGTGAAATGAAAAAAGTTTCACTCTATTTTAAAGATTACATTTAAAAATTATTAGTTATATACAATATGTATATATGTAAAGTTACATACAGTATATATCAAATTATATTCAATATAAATATAAAATTATATTTATATAATAGTTTTACATAATTTATTAGTAACTAAAAGAATGTTATCAATTATATGAATCACAAGCAATAAAATACCAAAACATGTGCTTATTTATTACAAGTACATTTTAAAACGTTTAAATAAATGTCGAATATAAAATTAAAGATTATATTTTTCTAACTTCGATGGTGAAAATTACATTTTTTTATCTGAAGAGTTTTAAAAGAAATCGTAAAAGTTTTATAACATATTAATTATAGTTTTAAAAACCTATAAAATTTAAGACTAACAGTTAACTTTAGTTTTTTACAGGTCATATTGAAACGAGATATTTTGTAAAGAGGTTTTCAAAGAAGTCGTTTAAACAACAATGGAAAAGCTTCTAATTCGCGAGATAACCGTGAAAACATTCGATACACGATTAAAGAATCGTTTAAAAGTTTGCTTGATTTCAATTGTAATTTTAATTTTTTTTGAAATGAACCAATCAAGTTATATATAAATTTGCTTTTTCTGTAAATTTTAAACATTTAAACGTAGTTTTTCAAGATTTGCAATGGGTAAACCTACTGTCTTGTAGAAGGCTACTGTCTTGTAGAAGGCCTCCTAGGCAAAGACTTAAGGGGTAAACAGATTCTATCTGTTGACCAGCCTCGCACCCCTTCTTCATCTATTAGGCTGGCGCAGATGTATTTGCAATACATTGTTTCCAGTTTAGGATGTTGAATGTTGGATCTTCTTGACTCAATGGATGGGTTTTGCTTGTGTCTCTGTTTTTATGACTAGGCAACTCATTCTGTTATCTCCTAATGAGGGTACATCTCTAAAACTCAGTTTTATGGTTATAACCCTAAGGTTGGCTGGTAGTCAGGTTTCCCAAACTCTGTGGTAGCTCTCAGAGAGGCTGATTCCATCAACAGCTAAAAAATATCAAAGTATTAACAGCGCCATGTTGCGCATGGACTTTTTTTAATTTACATTAACGATCTTCCAGATATTCTCACATCAAAGGTGGCATTATTTGCTGATGATACTACCATTTATTCTTGTCGTGATAAGAAACCAACACCCTCTGATTGCTTAGAGGGGGCATTTGAGCTTGAAAAAGATCTCACTTCTGCTACAGCATGGGGCACACAGTGACTGGTGAACTTTAATTCAGATAAAACTCAATTTTTTTCAGCCAATCGTTATCGCAATAATTTAGATCTTCCTATATTTATGAACGGTGATTCACTCGATGAGTTATCTACTCTTCATCTTCTAGGATTAACTTTTACTTTCAATCTTTCTTGGAAATCATATATCGAATCAGCTGCAAAATTAGCATCTGCTAAGGTTGCATCTCTTTATCGAGCTCGTCAGTTTTTTACTTCGGATTCTATTCTCTATCTTTATAAATCTCAAACCCGGCCTTGTATGGAATACTGTTGCCATATCTAGGGCGGTTTTTCTAATGATGTCCTTTCTCTTTTAGACAAGGTGCAAAAACGCATTGTAAACATAGTTGGACCTGCTCTTGCAGCCAACCTCCAACCATTATCACATCGTCGTAATGTTGCTTCTCTTTCTCTTTTCTACAAATACTATAATGGGCACTGCTCTAAAGAGCTAGCATCTCTTGTGCCATCAACTAAAATTCATTCTCGTGTTACTCGTCATTCAATTAATTGTCATTCTTTTTCTGTGACTGTTCCTAAGTGCTCAAAAAACGCTTATTCGTCTAGTTTTTTTCCTCGAATTTAAGCTCTTTGGAATTCGCTTCCTTCATCTTGCTTTCCTGATTCATATAATTTGCAATCCTTTAAGTTGTCCGTCAATCGTTATCTTGCTCTACAATTTTCATCTTTTTTCTTTCAGTAACTTCCAACTTTAATTAGTGGCTGCCTTAGTTTTTTCTTTTTAAAGATGCGGGATGAGGATATGGGTCTATTCAATTGAATGGGAGTATTTCTGCCTTACATTCTATTCGTTTTTTGTCCCTTGACTTAGCCCTTGATAATTCTGAAAAATCGGGCATTTTTCCGACGCCGTGTAGAGAGTTACGACACCGAATCTCAATGTTAAATGGTTATTAAATCATTTAACATTGAGATTTAAATAATAATCTGAGTGTTAAATGTTATTGTTTAATGTTATTAGGGTGAACCAAAAAAAAAGTGTTAAATGTTTATAAGGATGTTGTTAATTGGTTATTAGGGTGTACCTATAAATGTTAAAATTAGGGTGTACCTAAAAATTGAGTAAAATTAGGGTGTACCTAAAAATGTTAAATGGTTGTTAGGGTGTAAAATGGTCAACGGCCATGTTTTTTAAACATCTTTGCTTACAACAGCCTTGTTGGAAGCGAAAATGTTTAAAAAAAAAAAAAAAACTTCGTTGGGCCCTTACTGGATACCTAACGGGCATACCCATATGGGTCCCAGAGGAAAACCGCGGCCAAGATCCGGCGGGTTCCCGATAGGTTTCCCATATGGGTCCCAGTTGCAAACCCAAATGGGCCCCTTACGGTTTTAAAGTACGGGATTTAACTGGGACCCATTCGGGAAACCCAGCATCCCCATATGGGCCCATATGGAAACCGCGGCCAAGATCCGGCGGGATACCGTTGATCTTCCCATACGGGACCCAGTAACAACCCGTACGGTACCCGTATGTCAATGTTGGCTGGGCTGAGGCTATTAATAACTAAAAAAACAAAATTAGTTGTCAAAAAGTGATTTCTGTAAAATTTAAAAAAACGAAATCTTTTGAAAATGAATATTATTTTGTTATCAATGTAATTTAATTTCTTAAGTCATTTTTCTCATTTCTCTGTTTTTTTTTAACATTTATTGATGAATAGTAAGTTGAATTATATTATCATTAGTGAAACCCATACTTTT
This sequence comes from Hydra vulgaris, assembly GCF_038396675.1. Classification (NCBI taxonomy): domain Eukaryota; kingdom Metazoa; phylum Cnidaria; class Hydrozoa; order Anthoathecata; family Hydridae; genus Hydra; species Hydra vulgaris. Next base: position 19,647,382 of record NC_088922.1, read on the forward strand.
TATATGAATATTGAGTTTTTGTAACCGGCTCGGGTACGCTTATTTAAAATATTTTAAACGGCTCACAATTATACTTAAGCTTACAAAACCGTGTGCTTTCTCGTAAGCCTTGTGGGTAAAAAAAATACCATCTATGCTTATATATAAATATTTTTGTTTTGCAACGCAATAACTTCATAAAGGTGGTAGTACAGTAATTAGAAAAAAAATTGGTTTTCATGCAACAAATAAACATCAACAAAATTTTCAGTATTCTGCTCATAAACATGCCTGATTTAAAGTAACACTCAACAAAATGCTTATCATACGCCTAATTTTTAAACATACATAAACCTGAGCCCCTTATATGTTTATAAACGTATAATTCTCTTATAAAAAAACATGTTACATGCCAAAATAAGTCATCTTTGGTCAATTAAAAAGTTCAGTTTTGTGACTAACATTGGTTGTCCTGTCAGAACAGACGCAAATAAAGGGAAAAATAAGAGAAAGAATACACTAATACCAGAAAGCTGCTTTTTCCAATAAAGTATTCTATCAAACAGCTGTCATGGGCAGCTGATTGATAGAATATTTTAACCAGCTTCTCAGCATTGGAAAATTTAAAATTCTTTACGGTTTAAATCTACTAAGTCTGTTGTAGCTTGTTCTCAAAGGTATCCTGGCGAATATCTTACCTGCAAGAGTAAAACATTCAAAGATGACCAAGCAAATATGATCTTAAATATATAAGGTACACATTTCTCATTTTGTGGAGGATCTTACTGATGAGAAAATAAATTGGAAACACAGGAAAATGTGGTGGATAAGACGGAGCATATCAGGTTTGATTAGAATGGGTTACAGGTTGGGTTGTTTTTAAACGACATTAAAAGGGAAGCACTGAAGTTCCTCAAGAGGCCGTTAACCATTAAGATATTTAACAGGGGGACTACAAGAAGCTTTGTGCACTAGCTGTCTTTTAATTATTAAAAAATGTACTACTATTTCATTTTCATCAATCTGGAGCCTTCCATTATTAATGACAACATAATAAAGAACCTCATACTGGTCGCCAGAGAATAACTTCTTAAATATTTTTAAAAGACTTTAATTTTTCACAAAAAATTGCACTTTTTTTTGAAAAATGTAATTTTACAGCTATTACTTTTACTGGAACAAAAATTGTTTTTTTGGTAATTTTAGCCTATTTAGATCTTAGAGAATGGGGAATGAGAAAAAATTGAGAAGTTTTTTTTTTAGTACACCCTAATTAACATTTAACATTGTACACCCTAACAACCATTTAACATTTTTAGGTACACCCTAATTTTACTCAATTTTTAGGTACACCCTAATTTTAACATTTATAGGTACACCCTAATAACCATTTAAGAACACCCTAATAAACATTTAACACTTTTTTTTTGGTACACCCTAATAACATTAAACAATACACCCTAACATTTAACACCCTAATAACCATTTAACATTGAGATTCGGTGTCGTAACTCTCTACAAGGCGTCGGAAAAATGGCCGATTTTTCAAAATTTTCAAGGGCTTAGTCAAGGGACAAAAAACGAATAGAGTGTAAGGCAGAAATACTCCCATTCAATTGAATAGACCCATATCCTCATCCCGCATCTTTAAAAAGAGATTTCCTCTCATCTGAAAAAACTATTTAGTGATTTGTTTTTAAAAAGAGAGACTTTTTCCCGTCATTAATATTGCATTAGGACTAAAAGACTAAAGACCTAACTTCAAAAAAATTTCTTTTCTGCGACAGCAACAGATAATAATTTAGCAGATATTATTAAAAGATTGTTGCAGATTTTCTCTTTCAAACCCATAACCTCACATACACGGACGCACGGTGATAAGTTTTATGCGGGTTGAAATACAGGCTAATGTTTACGTCGGCAGTGTTTTTCCCCTACATAAAATTCCAAAAACTACTTAATTTGTTTGAAAAATTAAGTAAAGTAGTGATAAAAGGTTTTGTACTCTTTAAGATGATAAATTTTTAATTTTATTCAGTTAATCAGTAAAATGATTATATAATCATTTTAAGATTAGACTGAATTAGTAAACCTGTGAACAGTTACAAGATTAATTCTAATAACTTATTAGTAAATTAGTATTAGTTATTATTATTATTAAATAAGCCATAACTTTAATCATAAACTTATGTTGGCTACGTGGTTTAGCATGTCAGCTGTTTTTATAATCTTCTTATTTTAAAGTACTCTGAAAGTCTTGCAAAGAATTGCAAAATAACAATTTTTTCATAGTGGCTTGTATTTAGCTGCATGGTTGGCTCATATAAATAGAAAAGATTGATTACAAGCAGAACTCTACCAAGCTAGTAGAAGAAATGATTAACAATATATTCAACATTAATAAAATCATGGTTTTTATTTTGTTAAATTAAAACCAAGGTGTAAATGTTGCAACAATTTCTTTGAACCATGGTTCTATTTCTCTGCATGATCTATTGTACTACATATGGTAGATTTTTAAATATTTTTATTTCTGAGGCTTTTAGTTTGAATTTTTCATTTTGATTTATTAGAAGCTGTACATAAATTAGCATTAAAGCTTTTAATGTATGTATGTATGTATGTATGTATGTATGTATG
>NC_088922.1:19655000-19665000 GCF_038396675.1 Hydra vulgaris
CTGAGGAAAAAAACAACTAATTTTTAAAATTTAAATAACTTTTTTAATCAAAATTCTTTAATTATAAGGAAATTTCTGTTTTTATTTTTTTGATATCACACCATCTGGTATTTATATAAAGCTGATTTAACTTACAAAGTATTGCTTTTCCAAACTATTATTTATTTCAAAATAAAACTTATAAAATATAAAAAATGGCATTGCAAGAGCTATATTGCTTCATGCGTAAATTCAAGCAAAAAAATTTATTATAGAGTTCTATCCATAAAAGAAGTTTTAATTTTTTTAATAAAAAAAAATAAACTCTTCATAAGATGTCGTTTTAAAGTTTATAATAGTGTTTTTTCATTTTTTTGATAGAATTAAAAAACATTTTGTTATAAAGTCATTATAACAAAACAAAGTTTAAAATATTAAAAGTAGTGCTAATATAAAATAAAATTTAACATGTACTAATTTTTAACTAATTGTTTTTATATTAAATATAAAAACAATTAGTTAAAATAATTTTAACTAGTTGTTTTTGTTATTGTTTGTTATGAGAAATTGTCTAAATAAATATTCTTACTCTTGCAAGATGTTAAGTAAAAATTTTATTATTATGTTTATTTTATGATTTCTTTTTTTTTTTAATGCACCTATAACATCTTTTTTTTTTTTACTGAATATTTTTGATGTATTAGTTAATAAAAATAAAATGTTAAAAGGTTGATAAAAATAAAATTTTCTTTGTTTTTTCTTCACTTATTACATTTATAAAAAGCTTGAATATCAAATGCAATTGTCTTGCACACTTTTTTTATGTAATCGTCATTCAAACTTTATAACGTTTTTACAATGTTAATTACTTCTTTTATCTTACCAATATTAAAAATTGATAAAAAATTGCTTACACAAAATGGTTTACCATTTATGTAAAATGGCTTACAACGTATGTAAATGGTGTACCAGTTTACATTTTAAAACAAGGCCTGACATATATATTTATATATATATATATATATATATATATATATATATATATATATATATATATATATATATATATATATATATATATATATATATATATATATATATATAAATATATATATATATCAGGCCTTGTTAAGAAGCTTTACGCAGCTCGCAATTTTGCTTGCAAAAAGGTGATTTGCCTACGCGTTCAGCAGTTTTGCATTATGCAAAAACTTCTATCTTTTAGAATATTTAAATTATCTTTTGATATTGTTTATGTGACGTTTTTTCAAAAGAAATAAAGTCATAAGTAAATTTAACCGCATTTAACTGCAATTGTAAACCAATAGATTTTTTGTTAAAGAAACAGTTTGTTTAATAATTTTTTTGTTGTTGTCAAAAATTAATTAAAGAAAATAAAGTGTTTTAAGTTTTATCTTAAGGAATTAAATATATAAATTCCTTTTGCACATATAAATTTTTTTTTCGATGACGCTGAGGCATAATTGAGGTTCTATGCCGTTAATGTGCTAAATCATTTCATCCTTTAGCTCTTGAATTGTTGCTGGCTTATCAACGTACACCTTTTCTTTTAAATACCCCCTAAGAAAGAAGTCCAACAGTGTCAAATCACATGATCTTGGTGGCCAATTGACATCGCCACCATGTGAGATAACACGGCCATTGAATTTTTCGCACAAAAGAGCCTTTGTTTCGTTAGCTGTGTGGCAAGTGGCATCGTCCTGTTGAAACCACACATCCTCCACATCCATATGGTCCAATTGGGGCCATAAAAAGTTTGTTATCATCTCACGATAGCGAACACCATTCACAGTAACTGCCAGACCGGCATCATTTTGGAAAAAATATGGTCCGATGATGCCGCCAGCCCATAAACCACACCAAACAGTCACTCTTTGTGGGTGCATTGGTTTTTCGACAATCACTCTCGGATTAACATTCGCCCAAATGCGGCAATTCTGCTTGTTGACGAAGCCACTAAAGTGAAAATGGGCTTATCACTGAAGATGATTTTCGTCGGAAATTGATCATCGATGGTTACCTTTTCTTGCCACCATTCTGACCATTGACGACGTTTGAGATGTTCAGTGGGCTTTAGTTCTTGGGTCAACTGCACCTTGTAAGCGTGTAAATGCAAGTCTTTATGCATAATGTTCATCATCGACGAGCGCGAGAGGTGCAATTGTTGGTTACGACGACGAGTTGATGTGGACGGCTCTTCAGCCACACTGTCGCGAACAGTAGCAATATTTTCGGCAGTACGAGCTGTACGAGCATGCGCTGATCTTTTCACATATCCTACAGACCTGGTTTGCTCAAATTTATGCACAATTTTTCTGATTGTACGCACATTTGGACGATTAAATTGAGTAAGTGCACGATATGCATTTTGATTTGAACGCCCATTTTCATAATGGGCCTGAATAACTTTAACGCGTTGCTCAATTGTGTAACTTTCCATGGTTCAAATTGAGTCAGTCTGAAAATGAGAAATGACACATTAAATACAGCAAAATAATTTACGTTTAGGTTTGGTTCACATTCAACATCGGCCCTTAAAATTTAACCACCCTTTAGTTTAAAAAATACACGATTTATTTTGAAGTGAATATTTTATTAATAAGATATTTTATTTTAAGTTTATTGTCAATTCAATAATGTAAAGTTATAATGACATTTGTTTAATTTATGAAAATAAACTGTGATCATGAATATATTATCAGTAACTGATAAAACTCTTTGTGGTTTAAAAACACTATTAAAAAGAGTTTACAAAATAAATAAGAAAAAATTTATTAACAGTTAATAAAATAACCAAAAACTAACTGTAAAATTATATAAATAAACAAATACTATGTTACATTTTATAAAAAAAAAATTTTTAAAATAAAATTTAGTTCGCATTTAAAAAAAATAATAAAAATGATTTTTCAAATAAGAACTAAAATTTTATTTGTAACTTTTGTTATAGTGAGAAAAAAAAAAACAATCTGTATGATTTTTAATGCATTAATAAAATAACTTTAATTACAATGCGGTATTTGAAAATACGCTAATGATGCAATATAATTTCTAACAATACAAAATAAATTTGCTGAGTTGAGTTACTTGGAAATGCGTTATGCTTTTTCGTTACGCAGCGAAATCTCGTAACAAGGCCTGATATATATATATATATATATATATATATATATATATATATATATATATATATATATATATACACATATACATATAAGTTTTATTTATTTAATAACCAAATTAATACATGTTAACTGCAATATTATTTTAGCTTTCCTTACATACGATTTGCTGTGGATGCAGCTTTTTCAACTTGTGCTTGATTTTCGGGTCATTTGAGATGAGAGTTCCAAGGTTGCATTCAATAGTTGTAGTTGCAAATGTGTGATGCTTGCCATCAGTGGTTTCTATGGAGTACTCTTGTGATGAACGTTTCTTAAATGCATGTTCCAAGAGTTTAAACATGTAACCGCATTATCAATGTCTGCCAGAAGCGTTGTGATGTTGGATGCTGCAAGCCTTCGCGTAAGAGGCGTACAGTTGCACACCTTATATGACCATGCATATAATACTTTGTTTTGACAACTTGGCCACAGCTCTTTGCAAGTTTTGATAATTAGTGGTTTTAAAACAACGCTAAAAAAACCAAGCAAATTTAAATTAAAATAAGTAATCCATAAACTGATAAGAGAGCAAATTTAAAAAAAAAAAATTAAACTAAAAAAATTAAAATTTTAAAGAATAACAAAATAAATAGTAGAAAAACCAGAAAAATTAAAACATTTATTATTTGATGTAAACTTGATTGTGAGCAAAAGTTGAAAAAATTTGTCACAGCTCTATCAATCTTTATCATTCTGTCCCATTAGATTTTTTATTTATTTTTTTAAGAAATCAATATATTTAATACAGCACCATGCTAAAAAATGTAAGTAAATTAAGCTGTTTAAAAGTGCCTTGAAATTTAATAAAGTTTTGTGGTGCAAATTTTAAAATTTATTATAAAGTTAATAGGATACCGGGTGTGACAAATCAACAAATGTGCCCACGTTTGTTAAAAAACAGACAGAAAAATGAATATCATGTTTCATTAATTTTACTTATGCAAATGTTAGAGTTTGATTAAGATTTTTCAAAACGAGCACATTACTTCACCAATTTTTTTTCCAAATAAATTTTCAAATGATAGTTTCTTATTTTTATAAAAAATACATATTTAAAATAAAAAACAATTAATTTCAGAGACTTTTAAAAAACCATGTCAAAACATAATTACATTGTTCAATAGCATTACTTTTAAGTAAAATAACTAAATATGCTATTGAAGGAAGTAATTATGTTTTAGCATGTTTTTGCATGCGCTTAGAAAAGCATGCAAAATTTTACTTAAAATAAATGCTTTTGCAATTACTTTAAAAGAAACCGTGCTTAAACATTATGAGTGCTTTCTTTTATTGAAGAAAGTGATCATAATGTTTAAGTATGGTTTCTTTAAGTAATTCTTTAGGTAATTAGCAATAACCTTAAAAGTTTAAAGCGAATGCATTCATTATAAATAAAATTTTGCATGCTTGGTTTTTTTTTAATTTTCTTATTTTCCTTAAAGTGAAGTAATGTTTGTCTGCATATTAAAAACACTTTTGAAAGTTTTTTTTATTGTGCATTTATCATTAGTTACTGCGCACTTTGCAAATGCAAAGTTGCAAAATTGCAAAAAAAAGTTTTTTAAAAATAAGAATTTAATAAATTTACCAATCATCTTTGATGTATTTAATAACTCATCAACTAGAATAAAGGTTATTTGAAAATAAAACTCCCTTATTTGACATAAATTTTTTAAACTAGACGTTTGTCAATAAATAAAGATATGTAAGTCAACATTCATTTAAAAAAAAACAATGTCATGTACTGGGATAGTTAAAAAATGCAATTATTTCAAGTTTGCAAAGATGCAATTATTTCAAGTTTATTGTAATTATTTTGTTTAATAATGTAAATAATTTTTTTATTTAAAATTAGATTTCCATGATAAAACCATTTTTAATGATTTTTTGATAGCTTCTGTTATCATTTTGCCTTAGACTCTAATCTGAATATTTTTTCCAATGATTACCTTTTAAAACATTGCAATAAAGTGCTTGGAAAATTTTGTAGCAATTTAATTGTAATTGTGGAATCAAAAAGGCCTGATGCTAACTTCAAGGCTTGATGCCAATAATTTTGCTGTCATCAGCTTATAACATTATCTTGTGAGCAATACTATCAGAAAGGTCGTTTATAAACAAAATGAAAAGTAATGGCCCTAATATAGGATGAGTTTATTGAATGCTTCGTTGTAGCTTTTAACTAGAATTATGTAATTTTTATGCACAGAGCATGCTCCATTTAAAGTTGTTATTCAATCTGTAGATGATATGCAGGTTGGTAAGGAGCTGTAATAAGCTTTGCCTCAGATAAATCATTTTTTTATTAGGCTAGTTGTTGTGTTGTGCCCAATTCAAGCAAAGAGTCTGTGTATCATGCAATGTGCTTGACCTTGGGGTGTATTGTTAGATGATCTGCTTTAGTGATTTCTATCGAGTGGTATGGTTTGTATGAGATTATTAGGTCAAGTGTGCTGCTAAAAGGGACATCCCTATATTGGCTTCATGTAACCAGCTGGGTAAGGTGATACTCATCAAGACATTCTTGGAATTTTAGATTAATTGGGTGCTTGTGGACTACACAGGCAACTGTTGCTACAGCACTTTCTTTTCAATGGGTTTATAAGACACTTCTTAAAGATTGAAATCTCCATAAAAAAGCATTGCTGAGCAGCCTAGTTTTTGTAAACAAAAAAACAATTGTCTAATGAGTGGAAATTGTTTATCAAAAAACATGGCATAGAAATGTGTTGTTTCCTCTAAGAATGTACCTGATAAATGATGTGTTAGCTTAACAGAGGGTAAATGGAAAAAATATTTCCAACAAATGCAAGAAAAATTTGAAATAATTACATATGTGAACCAAGAATGTTTATTAAACAAAAAATTCGAATTGATTTCTAAATGCTGACATGATAATAAGTTTCTTCTAAAAAACTATAAAAATAAGCGAGCTCAAATAGTAATTTATTATTTGAGCTCACTTGATAATTAAAAAAAAAAATTATTATTTTTTAATTATGAAATTTAAAAAAAATAAATAAAATAAAACGGAAGTAATCAATTCTAAAGAATTCTTTTTGTAATAGTGTCAGCATGTTCAACAAATGTGTAAAAATTTACAGTAAATAAGACATTTACAACTTCCTATAATTTAATTCTTGGTATAAATTAAAGTTTTATTAATTTGATCATTCATTTCTGATGAGTCTTTATTGATAAAGCAGTGTTAAATGAAAAATTTTTGTCAAGTGATTTTCTACTAATTTATCATTGCTCTGTCCTTTTAAGAGAATTGAGCACTCTATTTTGTAGAATACATTGTTAAAATTATTTATATATATATATTAAGCTCCTTATTAACATTTGTTGAGCACTCTTAATTGTATTTTAACATTCTGTTTAAATATGGAAGCTAATAATTTCACTTACTCATTGAAAAACATACTTATTCTAGATGAAAAAAGTTATACTATTTCTTTGATTGAAAAAGTTGAGCATTTTATTAAAAGAATTTGTTGGAAAGCCCTTTTTTTAAAAAACCAAAAACAAACACAGATGATGTATTTAATAATAACCAAGGTAATGATAATTATGGATTTAAAACAAAAAGTACTTCATCTTATATACCTGGTTTGAAAAATTTTGAAAATGACCTATTGGATTTAATTAAAACAATAAAGTTTCGCCTTATAAAAACAAATTTCAAACAGAATTAAGTTAGATGCTAAAAAAATTAAATCAAACCCTAATATTTTGGTTTTCGCTGAAAAAGTTTTAGGCGACAATATTACTAGTTCTTATGAGAAAGCCACTAAAAATTTGGAAAATGCAATCAATTTAGAAGCCCAAAGTATTGCTAAAAAATAAACCTTGATAACAGAATTGAATCAACTGCCCCTGCTCAAGTCTTTGTAATACTTAAAGACCATAAACCAAATTTTCATAATAAACTTCCTTATAGGTTATTGGTTCCCTCAAAAAGTGAGATTAGGCGTGTAAGCAAAATTAAATTGGAGAAAATTAATAATATTCTTAGAAATAAATTACATTTACATCAGTGGAAAAATATCACTGATGTTATGAATTGGTTCTCCATAATCCAAAATAAAAATGACTGTACATAAGTTTAAATCTGGCTCAAAAATTTGACAAAAATAACAAATATTATAATTTAAATGTATAATATTTGGGCTAAATCAATAAATTGGTTTTATGTAAGAATCAGGGAATCCCTCAAGTTATATTTTATTACTGGGATTTCCAGTAATAAAGTATAACTTGTAATACTCTTGATTTTGTTATAAAAATATGAATTTCGCATTTATTCTATAGCTATACCTTGCACAATGCAGATCTATTTAAACTGTTAAAAAGTATAAATAGTGATTTTTTTCTTGTGAAAAATTATTGAACAATATTTTTCATTGAGAAAATGGGAAAATGATGTGAACTTCGTAAAGGAATGCAAGGGCAGATCGTTCTTTTTTATTTGCATGGAAAAAGTGAGTGAAGCATTGCGAAAATATTGAAATGTTCCAGTGGTACAGTGCAACTAACTTTAAAATAGCACAAAACTTTCAGGAGTATTAAAAGTAGATGTTTCAGGAGTCTTGAAAGTAGATGTTTTTACATGACCTTGCTGAGGCAACTGGAGCCAATATTTCTGCATGTTAGAAGAATATTGGTAGAATGTAGATTGAAAGGCAAGAAAAAAACCTAAACTCTCAGAAAAAAATAGGAAAAAAAGACTTGAATGGGTGTTATGTCACAAAGACTGGACATTTGCAAAATAGAGTAAAGTAATCTGGTCCTATAAACCCAAGTTTGAGGTAAGTAAAAACTATGTTCTTTAGAAATAATGAGTAAATAGATCCTTATAGCTAAATTTATATAAAAATAAATAAGCGCTAAAACTTGTTGTTTTGGATTTTCCTTTTCAGATTTTTGGAACTCCTGGCGTAATGTATGTTAATAAGACCCGGTGAAGCATTTTTACCAGCTTGTCTAGTGCCCACTGTTAAATTTGGTGGAAGAAGTGCAATAATATGAGGTCGTATGACTGTAGAAGAACCAGGGAAAATTATATTGAAGGGTTAGAAGCGTGTTAAGACACATCTGTCATTAAATATTTCCAAATGAAGATAAATCTTCATTATTATTTCAGAAAAACCATCTATATATCTATATATCTAATAAAACCGCTATGTTATATAAAACCGTTCAAGTTTACGAAACAATGTTCTTTGTAAGAGCTTCTTTTTAAGGGTTTTTTAAGAGAGTTTTTTGTGACGTAAGAATTTGAATATGGGTTTCTAAAATGGCGTCATCATATAATCGCCATCATCCAAGTTAAGACCATTGTTGCAAAAGATACTTTCGAACTAAGTTTATTATCCAACTAAAATTATGGTGTGGTCAGTTATCAGTGGTAAAGGTACTTGAAGACTATATATTGTCAATGGGATGATGAACCAAATACAGTATCAAGAGGTTATGGAGAGCCAACTTATCCCCCAAATACAAGAATGGTTTCCAAATAACAATAAAGCTAAAAGGATCACAAACTTTCTTAAAACAAAAAGTATTCCCATTTTAGATTAACCAGGGAACTCTCCTGACCTGAATCCGATTGAGAATTTGTGGAACATTCTCAAGAAGGAAATCTCTTCCGAGGTTTCAACAAACAAAAGGGATTTGATTGAAAAATTACTCTATCATTGGCACCACAATGAAAAAATTCAAAGCAATAAACTGCATTAAAAGTATGCCAGACCAAATAGCAAAAGTCATTTCTTTGAAAGGAGGAATGACAAAATATTATTATTTTTTTATGACTTGCAATCAAAAAGAGTAATTGATTTTTGATGATCACTTTATTTTTTTTCTCAATTATTGTTTCCTGTAGCACGAATGATTGAACTTTTTCCTATTAATGACTAAAATGACGTTTATTCCATTAAAATATTGAAAAAGATCATGCACAAACCACTTTGAAATATTATTTATGTAGGCATTTTAGCATTTTATGTTATTGTATTAACACTATAAATATATATATATATATTTTATATATGTATATATATATATATATATATATATATATATATATATATATATATATATATATATATATATATATATATAGTATATATATATATATATATATATATATATATATATATATATATATATATATATATATATATATATATATATACACACACACTGTATATAACATTAGTCATAAAACCGACTTGTGCAATAATTTATGTAGCTGAGGAATGTATAGAATTTTGTATAACGCATTGCGTCGTCAGCCAGAACAGTGATGTCACGGTAACGCAATTGTTCAGGAAGCTTCTGTAGAGTTCTAAAATTGTCTTCAGCTGTTTTGCAGTCTGCTATAAACTGGTATATAAGCGAGATGTTCAAAGCGGGTAGTTGAGTTTTAATTATCTTAATTTGGTGTCAGCATTATTATTGCCTTATTTTAAGTATTGGGCCTTCTCTAGAGTTTAACTATAAAGAGATCCTTGTATTATTTGGTAAGTTACATTTAACTCTTCCGCAAATTTTAATTTTTATTAGTGCTTGCTTTTTTCATTTTCTATAATCGTTATTTGCTTCTTTTGAAATAAGATATATTAACAATAACAGTTCAATTGAAAACTTAATAAAAGTTTCTTTAATTTGTTACGTAATTAATATTGACATTAAGGTCTTTCCTATTTCAGTTGTAAGTAGAAGACAACATGTTGTTCAAGAAGAGTTCTTCTAACACGAAGAAGAACAAGGAAACCTGAACAAAGAATTTAGTCCAGTTTCAAGCCACATCAAGAAGAGGCAACATGGCA
>NC_088922.1:19670000-19707500 GCF_038396675.1 Hydra vulgaris
CAATATGTGATGTTGGGTTTTTTTCTGATGAAACAACTTCTGTAAACTCATCAAGCAAGACTGGCACAATTTTCTCAATAAACTCATACTGATCTGTTGACGGAATTAAAGCTCTCAAAAAATCATCAGTTTTGAGATTACTACATGCAATTATTTCCAGAGCTGACCGCGGGGGGAGGGGGCACAATTGTAAATTTAAAAAAAAAGTCTTTATTATATCTAGAATTTTCTTAAAATAAAAAAGATACTTTAAAAATTAGTGGGGGAAAGGTGGTAGCCCTTGTCCCTCCCCCTCCTTGCCCCCCGGTGTCATCGGCGCTGATTAATTAGGTTAGTATAAAGTCGAAAAAATAGACATTTTGGAAATTGAGAGGAAGAAAAAGACTTTTATTAATGACAAAACTTATAAAAATATTTAAAAATTAAAAAACTATTCAAATATTATTGTTCATAACTTGAAACTAATAAATTCATTTTCATGTAGTTTTTGAAAAATGCATGAATTTAATCTTTAAGATCATTTATGTGGCATAGTGAATCAAACTATTCACTTTTACCCCAATTCACTGTGTCCCACCATAACTAATTAAATTTAAGTTTGATTTCTTGGGACAATAAGTGTTGTTGAAATAAATGCTGAACTACTAAAAGAAAGCATAAATATCAATAATCCGAATAAAAAACTTCAATTTTTGAAATTTTTTCAACCATGATCTCCATAATAAACATAAGAACGGCAAGAAAATTTACTTTAGTTAGCTAAAAACAAAAATTACCTACCAAAAACCGGTAGTCAAAAACTATGTGATAACAACTATAAATAAAGATGGCTGATATATGAGCACATAAAATGATTACATTATTAAGATGAACAAAGTTCTAATCTTTGAGAAAATGTCTCTTGATTTCTGTGCCCCTCCATCCACTGTGCCCCAACTTCCCCTAAGTATGGAGGAAGTAAGCGTTAACTTATGCTGTTTATACAAGAATGTCTCCTCCACGCTTACATGTTTTTTGTGCTAATGAAACTAAATTAAAACCCGGCAATTTGAAATCTACATACAAATTTACGTCATCTAAACTGCACCAAATCTTTGTTAAGAAAATTAAAATTTGAAAAAAGTTAAGCAAAAAAAGATAACAAGTTTCTTCAATAAAGTATAGAGTTTTTTTGTTTTTACGAATATCAATGTGAATCAGATTATTTTAATTTTGCTCAAGAAACCTTTTAATTTCACGGGCATAACAGTAGTTGCATTTACTTTTCAAGGTTCCAACCCCATTTAAGTAATTTAAATCAAGATTCATCATTAACTAAAATTGTAAGAGTAAAAAGTCGAAAATTTAGCAAACTAAAAAGTTAGTCGACTAATTTTAGCAACACTTTTTTAGTTACATAAATTACAGTGTTTAGTTTTGGTTAAAAGATTGAATCCGTGCACATGAATCCACTGTTCCAACGTGTCTTACAAGGAGAAATATTTTTGTGAAATTTTATTTTATTTGGAAGGACATCTTTGCAGGCCTCTGTTGACTAATTTTAGATTTATGAGTTTGAGCTGATAAGAGTGAAAAGTTCATTTGAAATTATTCTTTTTTTGATTTTTTAAAGCATTTTACTATGTAATGTGTACATTTTTTACATTGGCAAAAAAAAAAGATGAAATTAGTCACATAATCGACAATCTCATACAGTAAAAATATTATTTTTTATTGGAAGTTTTGACCCATTGTTCTCATATGAACTTTTTTGAAGAGTGTAGTCTTGCCAAAAGTGGGATTCGAACCCAGGAACCACTAATAATGGTCCACTTTATAAGCCAAATATCAGCACCTTAGACCACTCGACCACTGCGACAAGACAATTTTATATTTCGAAATCTAGGACAAATAAAATTAGACTTTTTTACATCTAAGTATGGCTTGTCTACAAACAGTGATTTTTGTTGACAAGTTTTGTTTTAGTAAACAGAAATTTATTTTGCTTAAATCAAAACCTAATTTTTCATCAACAAAAATTCTGTCTGTAGTCAAGCTTTAAACACAACTTGATAAACCAATTTAAATTTAAAAGTTTTAAAAATGCATGAAAATGACAAAATGCTCAATTTTGAATAAATTTTTTTACCTTAAAGACTTTCTCAACATCTTTAACTTCTTTGACAGTATCTACAATGACAAGGTGAAGTAAATGAGCAATACATGAGAATCTTTCATCAATTTTTCATTCCAGAAAGCATATTTGCTCCACTATCAGTGACTGAAGTCATTTCACATCCAGTATTAAAAGGAAGGGCAGAAATTAATGCATCTGTTTTGTTTGCAATATTGTCTATGGTGTGTCAGTCAGAAAAAGCAATACATCCAAGCAAAAATGTTTTCAACTCAAAAGCCTTTGAAATATAATGAAGAGTCAAAGCTGCAAAAGATTCATTATTTTTGCTTGACCAAAGATCAAATGTAAAACCAACTACTTCAAAATCTTTTAAGTCGCTTCGAAGAACACTTTGAACAGCCTCAATAATATTTGAATAAAGAGTTGGAAGTTTGTTTCTTGAATATGTTGATGGTGCTTTTACAATAATTTCTGGACAAAGTGCTAATAACAAGTCTTTAAATGCAGGGGTTGAAACATGCTGGAAAGCTAGATTTCCTGCATACAGGTATTTTACAATATTCAAGTCTGCAATCAATTGGCGTTTGTCATTTGATCCATATTTTGTGACAACCTTGTAGTATGATGAAATATCCATCCTTACTTTTTTTGCAGTTGAAGATTCTAAAACCGGTTCTTGGGCATCTTGCTCAGTTATTGTTTCTGGTGGACGTTTTAGATTTTTTTTCATGATGTCATGGAAACTTGTATTATGACAACCGCGAATGTGAACTTTCAAACCAGTTGTACTACCCTGTTTTGTGCTGATTTGTGTTGGGCACAATTTACATTGTGCAAAGTCTTTTTTAGCGTGTCTCTCAAAAATAACTCCCAAAAGGGAGTTATCTCTGGCATTTTTAGTAAAAATTATCAGAATTAGTGTCACTTTTCACGAACAATTGTTAACTGATATAAAAATTATTTCTAATAATAAACATAACTTTTAAAATTATTTCAAAGTTTGTTTTACATAACCTAACAAAAATTAACAAACAAATAATTTAACTCTTTCCCTACCAGCTGTTTTAACAAAAATCTTGTCGCTGCGACCGCACACTTTGTTGAATAAAATTTGGAATTTAATTAGTTGTCAATGTTATCATTGATAATTAATTAAAATTCGAACAACATTTTTAAAGCTTAACAAACTATCAACAGAAAGCTAAACAAATAAACTTTCCAATTAAATGAGTTTTTAACATGCATCATCGCACAATAAGAAATGCAATGTGCTTAAAACCATTGCCTTATAAATAGTAACACAAACATTATGTCCCAAAAAAAACTAATTCAATGTATAAAAATAATGTTTTTCTTCAAATGACTTTTGTAATTACTTAGCTAAATACTTATACACTTCTAGAAGTTAAATTTTACAGTGTTAATGCTGCTTTATTTTGTAACAAAATAAACTTTTGTAACTAAAGTTTTTTTTTTTATCAAGGATTACTCAAGATTTTTCAACTTTGTCAAGTGATAACTTTTTATAATTACACAATATGGCTCTTGTTTGTTCTTGGTTATGCAGAGAACTAATTAAACCTTTAGAACAAACACATGTTTCTAGAATGAAAATTTATATACAAACAAGATAAATTGTAAACCATATTCAAAAGCTGCTTTTGGCGGCTTGAGGTCAAAACTTAGAAAAATCAAAAGCCACTGTCAGCGGCTTGCGGTAGTAAAAGGGTTAATCATTCACACTGAATTTTTTAATAAAAAAAATAAAGACAGAAAAATCTCTTCTAATCAAATTTAATGCCCATATTTATTTTTAAACAATGTATTTTTAATAAAAGTTTCGATATTCTGGTCAGGAAATCGAGTACCCTTTGATATTTGTGTAGAAAAATATTGTATAATTTCGAAACTTCGATATTTAAAAAAATTTGAATATCGAACATTTGATATATTATAGAATTTCAAAATGTCGGTATTATACCATGTTTCGATATTACAGTATTGATATTGCAATACCTTACTGTTTACTAATGAAAAAAACTCAAATAAAATTAACAATTTATTTTTATTTTGTTTTTATTTTATGTATTTAATGATTGATTTTGTCGCTTGATTAACACTTTTAGCTTGAAGCAAAAATCATAATAACATTTAATTCTGTTAAAAAATATATGATTTAATTTAAAACTAATTTGATAAAAGTTTATAATTTTATTATGATAAAAGAAAATGTATAATTTAATTTTTATTTTAAAAATATAAATTAATTTTGATTTAAAAAAATATATTCAAGTTTATTAAAATTAAAGTTAATGCTTGGGTTAAAATTAACTGTCAAATTTATCAAAAAATATTACTAGATATTATTTGATATTGAAATTTTATTTAAATATTATTCAATATTGAAATATTATTTTCAAACTCAAAATTTTAAATAAACGACTGCATCAAAAATTTGCACATAACCTAAGTTAAACTTTTTTTTTATAACGCATGTTAAATCACAGCGATTATTTTTTAATAAACGATATATACAGCAATATAATTTTAATAAATGATGTTTGGAAAAAAACTTTGCTTTCATAACAAAATCGTTAATAAAATAATAAACTTTTAATAAATAAATTAATGTAATTTTTTTATTTGTTACTCTCTAATTTTTTTTAAATAAAAAATCATTTATAGTTGCAAAGCCACAATTAGAAATTTGTGAAATAATTATTTAAAAAGTCCAAAATTTCACATATTTTAATACATTTATGCAATTGTTGAGAAAAGAAAGAAATTTGTTAGTATCAACACTTTAACAAAAAAAAAAATAAAGAGAATTTTATGACATCAAATTCAAATGAGGCTATTGCGTTAAGCATTTTTTATTAAAAACAAGCCCTGTATATATATGTATATGTATATATAGTATATTATTTATTTTTGTTAATTTGTTTGCAAAAAAACTTTTTTTACTGTTTTTTTTTTTTACAATTTAAGGCAATGCTTTCAGTGATTCCCAAAAAAAGCCTTTGGAGGTACAATATACATATGACAGAAAAGCTAGGCAAAATATGAAAATCTTTTGATTGAATCTAAGTTTTTATATCAATGTTACATATTGAGATGTATTGTAACATAAGGAAATCCTATGGTTATAAAGCTAATGTCTGTTATTTTTACATAGCAAGACATAACATTTTAATGTATAGGAACAAATGGTATTTTTAAAAATTATCAAATTAAGCAAGTTTTATTTAAAATTCATATGTATATATATATATATATATATATATATATATATATATATATATATATATATATATATATATATATATATATATATAAATATATATATATATATATATATATATATATATATATATATATATATATATATCAGTCTTCTCCTTTTGAAATTTAATGCCAGCACATGAAAAAGTGCTGGTCGGATGGTCATTTTTAGGATGGATTTAGATGGATGATTTAGATTTAAATTCTAAGCAAAATAATTCATACCTATATATTTTCACAATTATCACGTTGTGTTATAATGATTTTTCATTGAAGTATTTAATAAACAAAAAGAATTTGTTGCAATTTTAAAAAAACTTGTATTTTTTGTATTTTTCCTTGAAATTAGGGTCGGTATTCAGCAATGCCAACCTAACTGCCAACCTTAAAGTGTTTGAGGTTGGCAAAAAGTTTTTTGCCGACCTTGTTTCTATGTTTTATAGTAAGACCTTTGTACCAAATAATTTTTGCCAAACTGATGTCGACCTCAAACATTGAGGTCTACAAATTATTGCTGACCTCATTTTTTCTAATTCTGAGGGTTGTGTGTGTGCATATATATATATTTATATATATATATATATATATATATATATATATATATATATATATATATATATATATATATATACATATATATATATATATACATACATATACATACATGAACATTGTCTTACAATATGACAATGTAAGTACAAAATGGAATTAAAGAAAAAAAGCAATAAAAGTTATCAAGTAATAAAAATACCAAAGTAATAAAGGCAATTTAAATGTTGTATTTTTTTGAAAAAGTGTGTTTATCTACTTTAGATCCTAGTTCTAATCTTCTTGTACATATTAATTAAAAATAATTGTCAAAATACAACATTTTATAAAATTTCGTACAAAATTTATCAATGCTGATCAAGAAAAACTTTTAATTAAAAAAAACTGGTGATGACCAATCATAACAGATAATAATATTAAACTATGATATTCATGTAACCTAAATAACATATTTATTATTATTGCTAATTACTATTATGTTGCATTAAGAATCTAAAAAAATAAGTATAACTATTTCTTTTTCAATAATAAGTTTTTCAGAAATTTGTATTATATTAATTTATTTTATTCTCTTTTAACCAGAGAATGGTTGACAGAAAACTTAAAAAACTGTAAAACTTCTGAGTCAGGAAAACACCAGGATAGGAAAGAGTTTTAAAGCATTGATGTGCAAGGTTATAACCAGATAAGTGAAAGTTTTTAGAGCATGAAAGGACAGGTAGAGTAAAAGGATGTGACTCTGCTGAATGACCAATCAAGAGAGAATGAGTTTCAAATGATGGAACTAATTATAGATTACTTGCAGCCTTATTGATCTTTTTGCCAGTTATTGTGACTATTACACTGCATACTGTTTTTACCATGTTTTAGCTATTGTGAGCGTTGCAACATTTGTGTAGTCATTAATTTTTCAACTCTAAAATATCAATAAAAGATTAAGTTTCACTTAATATTGCTGTTTACATGGGATCGTATTTTTTTATATATTTACTTTTCTTCTTTTGGGAACATTATTTATAAAAAAATTATGTTAAAAAGAAAAAAATAATATTTGAAATTTGTCTAATTTAAGACAGTTTTTAAGAAAATCTCAAAAGTTGAGTATCTCTCTCAAACGAAATTAAAAGATTTTTTTATTTTGTCCTTTATAAATACCTCCAAAAAGTTTTCTTAGGAATCACTAACACCAACCTGAAAATTTACATGCTGTCTTTAATTGAAATAAGGTGTTTAATCAACATTTGTTTCCGTTTAGTGGGTTGATTGGTAAATCCTGGGCCGCAGTAAGTTTTTTTTATTTATTTTAAAGTTTAACATCAAGTTTAAATTTATTATTCATTATGTACATATATATATATATATATATATATATATATATATATATATATATATATATATATATATATATATATATATATATATATATATATATATATATATATATATATATATTTAACTCCTAACTGGTTGTCAAAAAATTTTGTTGAAAAAGTAAAAATTAAAATGCAAGACCAGAATTTTTTATTTTGTTACTTAATAGACTGCCTGCCTCAACCAAACCCTCAATCGATGTAGCAGCACTCCTTTCGCGAGTCAGGCTTTTTCTCAGGCGATGTAGCAGCACTTTGTTGCAAGTCAGACTATAAGATAGTCGATGTAGCAACACTCCGTGCATGATTTACAGTAAAAAAAATAAAAATAAAAACATTTTATTAAAAAAAATTAAAATGAAAACATTGTTTACGTTATTAAAAACATTCAGAATGTTTTTTAAAACATTCAGAATGTTTTTTAAAACAATCAGAATGTTTTTTAAAACATTCAGAATGTTTTTTAAAACATTCAGAATGTTTTTTAAAACATTCAGAATGTTTTTTAAAACATTCAGAATGTTTTTTAAAACATTCTGGTCAATTAAATTTGTGTTTTAGCGGTTTTAAAAAAAAACGATAAATTTGTAATTAGGTTAATTGTTTTTACTTTCTGACAACATGCAAATGTTGGACTAAAGTCAAAAGTAGTTAAAAGTGACGTATTTGTTGGCATAAGAATCATTTTTTTCCTTCCGTACACCCAAATGAAACTATCTCTCTCTCTCTCTCTCTCTCTCTCTCTCTCTCTCTCTCTCTATATATATATATATATATATATATATATATATATATATAAATATATATATATATATATATATATATATATATATATATATATATATACATATATATATGTATATAAATATATATATATATATATAAATATATATATATATATATATATACATATATATATGTATATAAATATATATATATAATATATTATTATATATATAATGTTTATATATATATAAATATTATATATATATATAATATTTATATTTATGAAATTTTACGGTGTAAATTGTTTATTGAATAAATGCAATACAAATTATCAGTAATTGTTAATTCAATAAAATAATAGTTATAGCACCAAATTATTGAAAAAAATACACTTTAAATGACTCAAATGTTATATTTCAATACTTGTTTAGATGTCTCTTAATATCAAGCACTATTAGTGTTCTTGGCATACTATGCTATAATGTTTTACAAAATTCTGGTGTAATTTCATTAGTTTATACTTCTTTTAGAACTTTTTAGAGATGTTCTTTAGAATTAGGCAGATATGCTGCAACCTTATGCTTCATAATATTCCAGCCATTCTCATTAACATTAAGATTGGATGAGCTTGAGGGCCAGTTAGATTATTGACAATATTATTATCAGCGAACCACTTATTAACTATTTTAGCTGTGTGACAAGGTGCTGAATCATGATGAAATATACTGGTTTTGGTAATTTCCATATGCAGTTTCACTTTATCTTTCAACACACACAGATAATTTTGTTCATTGACTTTTTTTACCTTTTTTAAAGATGTGCAAGCTTCAACAATCAGGTATCCCCATACCTGACTGTTTTTATGATATAAATTCAGACACTCTTTCACAGGTCTTCTAACATAATTATAGCATGTGCCTTGAATTTGTTGAAACATACTTTTGTCTGTAAACATTACTCGTTCCTACTATTCCGGTGCTTTTAACCTTTTACAAAATTTAATCTTAGCTTGAAATGGTGCTGGAGTTAACAAAGGTTTTTTAGTTGGTCTTCATGCAACTAAATCAAAAAGTTGTAACACGACCTTCTAATTGTTCTCAAACTAATAGTAATACCTCTAAAACTCAAGCTAATAGTAATACCCCTATTTCATAACAAGTTGTGATAATCTTGCAAATGTTGTGTAAGGTCTTGTTAAGAAGTGTTATGCGGCTTGCATTTTATGTATAAAATGGTGATTTGTATACCCATTTAACAATTCTAGGTAAAGTAAAAACTTTTATTTTGGAATATTTAAATTATCTTTAAATGTCTTTTATCTGACCTTTATTGAGAAAAAGTAGGTCATAAAAAAAAGCATCATACTGCAACTGTGAATTATTTTGTTAAAGAAACTGATTATTATACATATTTTATTTTAATTAAAAGACTTAAAATTAAAAATGGTTTTAAAAAATTAAAAGTTTAAATTTTTAAAGGAATGTAAAATAGTAAAATGTAGAATGTAAAGTTTCAAAAGAATATAAAATAGTTTTGTAATACTTATTAAAGATTTTTTTTATTATTATCTATTAAATATTTCATTTCATAAAACAATAAGTATCTCCATCATAGAGTGTGTGAAAGCAAATAAAAAACTTTTTTTCTTTTAAAAAGGGAGAAGTGTTTTCGTTTAAGAAATTTTTTTTCACTGATTGGTTTAAGTTTCTTTGTTTCTTATTAGTTCAATATCGTGTAAAGTTCTTTCAACATATTTAAAAATTATGTTTACAAATATCTTACTGGAAACTGATAAAATCTATCTATAAATTGTACGGAAAGAAAAAAAAAATAAATTGTGATAAGAAATAAAAGATTATTTTAAGTATAAAATTATTTTATGAATTAAATTAAAGGAAATATAATCTTTTTCAAATAATGAATTTAGATTTTATTAGTAATTTTCATTATAATTGTTTAAATGATTTTTAATGCAGTTAAAACTAAATTTAATAACAATGCAGTACTTTAAAATGCGCTAATGAGGCAATTTAACTTTTAATGATGTAAATATCAAATCTGAGTTTAAAAATTCTTAAAAATTTTCACAAAGTGATTTTTAATTTTCATTTGTTGGCCACTCCGGTTCTTAAACACTGCTAGACCATCATCTCTATACAATCCGAATTCATCTTTATTGTAAGATTGTGATAATTGAAACAAGATAAATATTCCAACTAACTCACAAACTTCTGCGCCATCAAAGGCTCCCATGGTGAAATCAAATAAACCTCCACTTTTTTTAATCCAGGCTTCACCATTGTTAAGTAGTAATGATTTCTGGGTGTAATATATTAACTTTTGGGTTTCGGGTTTCAAGTTCGGGATACCTGACTACCAGCCAGCCTCAGGGTTATAACCATAAAACTGAGTTTTAGAGCTGTACCCTCATTAGGAGATAATAGAATGAGTTGCCAAGTCATAAAAACAGAGACACAAGCAAACCCCATGCATAGAGTCAAGAAGATCCAAATTCAGCATCCTAAACTAGAAAAAATGTATTAAAAATACATCTGCGCCAGCCTAATAGATGAAGAAGGAGTGTGAGGCTAGTCAACAGATAGAATCTGTTTACCCCTTAAGTCTTTGCCTAGGAGGCCTTCTATAAAACAGTAGACGGATGCATTTAAAATTTGCCTAAGATGAGTATTTTTATTGAGACACTATCTCTAGCTTTACTCAACCAAGAGCCCCAAGGCAGGGGGTGTTATAAGTTGGAGTTGGCTTCTCCTAGCCTTTGCCTAAAAAAGCGTATCCTACAAGGCAGCAGGACATGAAGCAGATTGTACTGGGTTACATGTTACCAGTAGCAGGATAATCTGACCTGACAAAAACTTAACCTCTTGTTTAGTTTCAATACTTTTTCTTTTTAACTTTTTTGGGTGAAATTTTAATGAAAATTTATAACTTTCTTTTAAATTTCACAAAGTCACATTGGTGTGGTGATAAAATCTCTTAACTAACGAAGTCCATAAATAAAGTTTTCAAATAACTAACCAATTTTTGTTTTAATTTGCTTAATAAAAGATATGAAATAATATCAAAGTGCTGGCATTCAAAGAAATTTTATTTTCCTTTTATCAACACTGAGGACTAAAAACTTTGACATCTTTTTGTTTTTGTTTTGTTTATAACGTCAGAATTTATTCCTCTGTTAATTTAAATTTTTTAAACAGTTTTTATGTTATGAAATATATACAATGGCTGATGATTGTCAACAGACATAAAACTCAAAATTCCACAAAAAGTTGTTTTTATTCACTTTATATAAATAACTAAAAACTATTTCTTTCAATGTAAACTTGAGTTTATTGGCCATTAGGTTTTTGTTATCCTGCTTTTTAAATATTTAAGATAAGTATAGTAAACAACCGGGGTTTGGCCACTTTTGCTTTAGGCTGTCGATGTATATATGTGTGTGTGTGTGTGTGTGTGTGTGTGTGTGTGTGTGTGTGTGTGTGTGTGTGTGTGTGTGCATATATATATATATATACGCGCGTGTGTATATATATATATGTGTGTGTGTGTATATATATATATATATATAGATATATATATATATATATATATATATATATATATATATATATATATATATATATATATATATATATATATATATATAGATATAGATATAGATATATATATATATATATATATATATATATATATATATATATATATATATATATATATATATATATATATATATATAGATACATACAATATTGGCCATTAATAACAATTCATCGCTTTATTTTTGTATGAATTTAAGTTTGAAATTAAATATTTTAAAATTTATTTTAAAATATTTATTTTCAAGAACAAGAGGTTAATTTCTAAACAAGAGGTTAAGTTTTTGTCAGGTCAGATTATCCTGCTACTGGTAACATGTAACCCAGTACAATCTGCTTCATATATACATTGACAGAGATTTTTTCTTCAATTATTTTTTATTGAAATGAATCAAATTATCACAATATAAATTTATTATAAAATAATAATAAAAAAAATTAAAAACTAAAATATTGAAAGTGTTCATGTGTATCAAAAAAAAAAAGCGTCCAAAATAAACAAACCTTAACAACAAAATTAACAAGCCATAATAAATTTTTTTTTTTACAAAACACAAAAAAATAAAAAATAACAAGATTAATATTTTGTTGACAATTCTTTATGTTTTAAGCATTCATTAATATGTTTCGGCATAGAATTCACTAAATTCTGAGTAATATATCTTGGAATATTACTCAGTTATTTTGTTACTAATTCTTTCAGCTGGTTTTTTACTTCAGTTTTACCAAGATTGTGGTCTAACCAAGACCATTAATTTTTTGTGCAGTTGAGATCTTGAATATTGGCAGGCCAAGACATGATTTTAATGCTATTTTATTTAAACATTTGCTTGCAAATCCTAGCATTATCTTGAAGGAAGATTATTCCTATGTCTTTTTGGAAAATGTCAATAGAAAGCATTAAATGATTATCCAATATATCATAATATTTTTGAGAATCAAGGCTTCCATCAAATAGTTTAAAGTAACTGGAACCAGATGCCTATACTGTCATTACCTTATTTTGTTCTATACATAGAACAATCTAAGTTCATTTTTTTATGTGGCGTTCTTCTCAGCATTTTTCGGTTTTTTCCTGAATCAACCTCAACGCTCATTTCATGGCTGAAAAAAACATTATACCACATGCTCTTAGAACCAATTTTATGAGCTAAACACCAGTTTTTTCTTCCTTTCTGATGTTTTTTCGATAGACAGTTTTTTGCAAGCAGCTTGCCACATGTAATTGTGTTTTTGTAGTACTTTTCTAAATGTTTGAGCACTGGGAACAACACCAGAAGCTTCTTGCTATTTTTGATTGAAATCAGTAGATGATGACTTTCTATTTTTTTTCACTATGCGAATAAGTGAATGTTCTTTCATTTGAAATGCTGGGTCTTCCAGGGCGCAAAAGATTTTCAATTATATTGTGTTTGTGATATTAGTTGACTATTCTGCTAACAGTTGCATGTGTTGTGTTGAGATGTTTTGTCCATTCATTGCTATGATTTTACATTTTGTCATACTATGAATAGTTTTTCCAGTCGTTTTGGTTGTTTTATTGCTGAAATGTTGTAGTTAATTCAATACTAATTTTTATATTTCTTTTTTTCAAAAATTTTTCAAATACTCATAACAACTTCTCAAGTAATTATTAATAATTATTATACAAATAAGTTCAAATTTTTACTCAAAGACAAATTTTAAAGGAAGTTTGAAATAATAGAGTGGATTGTTAATTTTGGCTATTACAATTATTTTAGATTATGAGATGTGCGTCAAAAAAAAACAAGATCATTTGTGCATCCATATATATTTTTATGAATATCTATATTTATTTAAAAGAAAATATAATGATCATCAATTAATACTTTTTATATTTGAAAAGAGTCAAACAATCATTGACTTATTATCTTTAAAAGTCGAATGATATCAAAAAAAAATGATGATGGATTGTTATTAATGGCCAATAATATATATATATATATATATATATATATATATATATATATATATATATATATATACATGTGTGTATATATATATATATATACATGTGTGTGTGTATATATATATATATATATATATATATATATATATATATATATATATATATATATATATAAAATTAATTAGTAAAAAAAACACTTATCTAACTTTTATCTTCGACTTGAAGTTTCACCTTGCTGGATCATCAGGAAGAGTCACATATATATATACACATCAGGATCATCAGGAAGAGGAGGAACTCTTCCTGATGATCCAGCAATGGTGAAACTTCAAGTCGAAGATAAAAGTTAGATAAGTGTTTTTTACTAATTAATTATTGCTCTGTTCTTTAAGAACATTGAGCACTCTATTTGTAAAATACACTAACATAATTTACATATATATATATATATATATATATATATATATATATATATATATATATATATATATATATATATATATATATATATATATATATATATATATATATATATATATATATATATACATATATACAGTTACTGTATAAATATCTAAATATCTAAATATATATATGTATATATATGTGTATATATATGTGTGTATAATACACACATATATATATACACATTTATATACATATATATATTTAAATATTTACCTAATGCCAAGAAGGCCACTACAGTTGAGGAGGCTACTTTTTATGGTTACAACCCTCTCTCAACTCTATAACTCTGAAACATAAGCCTCAACGAACAAGGCCACTGCGTGGAGAAACAAGTTGAGTGCAGTACTACTAGGGACATGGTGGAGATTGAACTCAGAACTTCTCGATTGTGAGGCGAGCACTCTACCACTAGATCACTAGTGCATAGTATACAGGGTGCGGAAAAAGTTCCCGTACAAAAGTATAATTTAAACAAATTATCTGTATGGTGTTTTCTTTCAATAATGTGTTTTTAGTATTCTTTTGTATTTCTTCGTATTCTTTTAGTATTTTTTAGTATTATTTTGTTTTAAATTAAAGTGTAATTTTTTTCTCGTCTTGTACAGGAACTTTTGCTGTTTTTGCTGTTTATATTTTTGTACGGGAACTTTTTCCGCACCCTGTATATATACATATATATATATATATATATATATATATATATATATATATATATATATATATATATATATATATATATATATATATATATATATATATATATATATATATATATACATATATATATACATATATATATATATATATATATATATATATATATATATATATATATATATATATATATATATATATATATATATATATATATACACACACACATACATAATTTATACTGATTTGAACTTATCTTTGTTAGACAACAAACTAATGTTTATGATTTCAAGAGTTTGTTCTTCTTTAGATAAAGTAACATTTATTATATGTATATATACAGCAATTGTGTCATTGTCAAAAGACAATAGCTATTTGATGTGCCTTTTTTGATACAAATGGCTGTCTGATGGATAAATTTGTTTTCGAATTCCATTCATCAGAAAGAAACATCTGTTAATATTTTGAGATACCAAGTTCATACTTTGATAAATGCAATTTTTAATAGTGTTTGATGTTCTCATATAGTATTTCAACTTCAGCTTCTTTTTTTTTAAATCACATTTGTTAGCTAACAAGAAAAACCTGAACATATCCACAAATATCAATTGTATTAACAAAATATCCACAATAGTATTAACAAAGGTAAAAATTATATCCGATGGTTTATTATGTTATTATGTATCCGATGGTACATAATAACATAATAACATTCTTGTTATTATGTATTATCTATGTTATTATGTATCATCTTACATTACATTATGTATCATCTTATACAATTATTATGTATCATCTTAAGATTATTATGTATCATCTTACATAGTCCTTTCTCTTTGTCTGCATGCTATTTAAACAACCTATGTAATTTGTGAAAAGAAACCTTGGACCCTTTTCTAAACCTTGGACCCTTTTGATGTTGGCATTGGCTAACTCTGCCAGACTCATAGCAGAAAATTTTAGAATATTTGTAGCAGTTGTTTTTATTACAATCAACACTTATTCATCTGTTTTCACTGCTGTTACCATTACTCATTACTTCATAGTAAGATATACTGTTTTCTTTCAGTTTTTTTTGTTCATCAAAATACTTTTACTCGAGTATTTCACCATAACAGCACATTCAGAATTAAAGTAGCTTACAAATCAACTTTAAAAGTTCTTTTTCAAAGTGTGCCAACTAAACTCTTTTCCTATTGTAACTAAAAAATGTGAATTTCTTTAATGACTGATTTGACTGATTAATTGCATATTAGTTTTAATGCTGGTTTGAGTTTCTATGACTGTTAATCTTGTCCCAGTATTATTAGTTTTATTTGCATTTCTTTTTTTCCCAAAGTAGATTATAACAAACTATATTAGATATGTAAATGATTTCCCCCTATAATCTTACCCCTAAAGTGGCTCTATTTGCTAGATGAGACCACCATATATTTTGTTCAAAAAAGTTATGAAAAAACAGTCAATCTTGAGTGCAATCTCTCTTCTAAGGCAGCATGATGCTCCCATTTTCTTACTCCTCATTCCATTCTATAGCTCTATAAATCTCTTATTTGTCCTTGTATGGAATACTGTTATCATATTTGGGCTGGTCCTTCTAATTATACTCATTCTCTTTTAGACATAATCCAAAAACGCATTGTAGTGGGACCTGCTCTAGCTTCCAAGCTTGTGCTTCTGTCCCATTTGTCATATGGTTGCATCTTTTTCTATTATCTACAACTACTATCATTGTCACTGCTCAAGCAATTTACATCTTTTACACATCTCTTCAATTCAAAAAACTCAATTTGTTTCAAAACAAAACTCTTGCTCTACCTAAACTCAATCTCACATGACTCATCATTTAGCAAAGTCGAATTGTTTTACCAAAGCTGTTCCACCATGTTCAAAAAACTTTTATAAACCAAGTTTTGTATCTCGAGCAAAACACTTAAGAAGTTCAATCTTTATGTTTTCCTCACTCATGCAGTTTACAGTTTCGAAAGTCTTATCTCAATCGTTTTCTTGTTATTTGCCTTTCTACTTTGCTTTCTGTTAACTTCTAATTTACATAATATTGATTGCAGCCATTTTTAAAGTAAATTTGCTATTAAAAATACATATTAAATTGTGCAATTTTGACTCAAAAATAAAAGGTATACCTATGTTATAAATAAAGAGAGTTTGGTTTGTTTAGTATGTAGCTATTTTCATAAAGCAGGATTATATTAAAAAAAACAACAACAATCAGTTAGAAAATTTGTAAATCAATAAAAAAAAGGCTGATACTGATAACGATATTGATTGTGCAAAAAATGGCTGATTAAGTCGATGCTGATTAATCGTTACATCATTTATATATATTTACTATATCGTATATAGATAACAATTTGTTATTAGTTTTTTCTACCTTAGCATACAACGTTTTCAGAAAAAAAAGAGGATAATGTAAGAAAATATTGCTGTCCATGGCAATGAGGGAGCAATCTTTTCTTTCAATGAGGGAGCAAACCCTTAGTCAATGTAACGACACTCCTTTGCGGCAGCAGGCTATAAGATAGTTGATGTATGTACTGAAACCCCTGGCTGCAGGCTATTTCAGTGTGACATCAGAGATGTTATCTTCACATGCATTCATGGTTATATATATATTTTATATATTTATATACATATATTTTATATATTTATATACATATATTTTATATATTTATATACATATATTTTATATATTTATATACATATATTTTATATACTATATATACTATATATATATACATATATATATATATATATATATATATATATATATATATATATATATATATATATATATATATAAAATATATATATATATATATATATATATATATATATATATATATACACATACATACACACAATCATAATAATTATAAATATAATTGTATAGTATATGTATTTATAATATAATAAATTATATAAAGTTATTATTAAAAAATAAAATTTTATTATTGTAGATGTTTTGCAAAGCAGGATATTCTGTTTGTATGTATGATAACAACTTAGATCAACTGGTGTCAGCTGTAGAGGGAGTAAAGTTGTTGCTAAAAGAATTTCAAGAAAAAGGTTTAGTTAATGAAAAGTTTACTACAGTTGAAGATGCAATGAGTTTGCTCTCAACAAGTACCACTCTTCAGCAAGCTGTGAATGAAGCTTTGTTTGTACAGGTGTTTTATATTTATCTTTATTTTTTATATTTTTTATTTAATATCACAAAAAACTTTGTTGTGTAAGAGTATAATGCCTTGAATTCTTTGTGAATACGCTATCAAGTTAGTGTATTCACAACAAAGTGTTTAAAAAGATTTTTATAACTAATTTGTTAAATTAGTAAGAAACTAATCTAAATTTTAACTTCAACTATCAACTTCATTTGTTTAAGATTTCTCAAAGCAAAATATACCATGTCTAGTTATAGGTATAGACTGCATGAACCCAGTATAACTTCAGTATATATATTAACCTTTAGTTAATGTATATACTGAAGCCACCACAGACAGCTGTTTTATGACACAATCAGTATCGTTTTTTCTACAGCTAAATCGAAGTATTTTAGAAATTAACACAGTATATATTATAGTCATCACCTAAGAATTGGTTTGTTCAATATCCATATTTTACTAAAAATGAGCTGTTACAGAATTTCATTTTAAAAGATGCTTTTATAATTTGAAAAATGCTCAAGTATAATTTAAAAATGCTCAAGTATAATTTCTATAAAATAGACAAATAATATTATGAATTGATTAAAAAAAATACAAAAAAGCAAAGAAGGCTGCTAGTAAGACTCTATGCAACATAAGATAATTTTATAATTATAATATCGTTCTTAAAATTTGTGACAGCTTTTCAAAATGTTTAATGAAATAATTTTTATTATTATTTTTTTTATGCTATTTCATTTTGTAAAGTTGTTATAGCAAACAAGATATTTTATGTCATGTTGTGTTGCTTTATTAATTAGCCTATATTTTATTCAATACCCTATAAAATTATTAAAGATTTTGTATTCAGTGCAGTTTTGTTCAATGCCCAAATAAGATATGCAAATATCTTTTTTAGTTAAATTTTTTAGTTAAAATAAGTTTTAGTTAAACCGACTTTAAATATCATTTTATTATTAATTTTCGAGTTTATTTTCATAGCATGCTTTGTTGATAGAATTGTTAAACTTAATTTGTTGTTTAGTTAAACAAGTTATGCAACAAGTTTGGTTATGGTTATGGTTGTTTGTTGTGCATTTTGATTGTTTTCACAGCAAATAATTGAAATGCACAACCAACAAAAAAATAAAAATTAAATTTGAGTTTAATAATATAAGACAATACTGTAGACAATACTGTACCTGCACAAGTACAAATCTATTAATTGATGTATGTACTGAAACCCTCACTTATTCTTTTGATGTCATCATTAGTATTTTATGCAGGTTTAATGTATTACAAATAAGTAAATTTTTGCCATAAATTTAAAGTTTATTTATTTTTCAAAAGTTAACCCCAAAATCCTTTATTATAAAACTATATCAGTATGTTTCTCAAAATTTAAACTCAGTTTAAAAAATGTATAGTTATATTTCTATTTTGACAGGAATCTATTCCTGAAAATCTTGACCTGAAGAAAAACTTGTTTAAAGAACTGGATGACATAGTTTCTGAAAAGACAATTTTGAGTAGTTCTTCCTCTTGTCTTTTTCCATCATTGTTTACAAATGAATTGGTTCATAAAGCACAATGTTTAGTTTCACATCCAGTAATGGTTTTTTTTTTTAAATCTTTCTAAATTAATTTTTATATTACTCAAATAGTTTTTGTCAAATTTTTTTTTTAATATTTTTTATAGTTTTAATGATTATTAACTGCTTTCTTGTTTATTCCAGAACTTTTTTTTTTTTATTTTAAATAAATTTTTATATAACTTAATTTTAGTAACATGTATAATGTATACATGTTACTAAAATTAAGTTGTATATATAAATTTTTTATATTAATACAATAAATATTTATACTGTAGAGTAATGCAAATTATAATTTTTATAATTCAATAATATATAATAATGATATAATAATATTTGATGTAATATATAATTTATTAAAATAGTTTCATCTATTTCTATTTTAACTTTTTTTATTTATAATTTTTTTTAGGTAAATCCACCTTATCTTGTACCATTAGTTGAAGTTATTCCAGCCACATACACCCATCAGGTAATTCTTTTCCAGCCACATACACCCATCAGGTAATTCTTTTCCAGCCACATACATCCATCAGGTAATTCTTTTCCAGCCACATACACCCATCAGGTAATTCTTTTCCAGCCACATACACCCATCAGGTAATTCTTTTCCAGCCACATACACCCATCAGGTAATTCTTTTCCAGCCACATACACCCATCAGGTAATTCTTTTCCAGTCACATACACCCATCAGGTAATTCTTTTAATATACATATTATTCCCTTTACTTTTACCAAAATAGGGTTACAAATAAGTGTTACTCACTAAATGCAGCCTTGATAATAAAACCATTACAGCAATATTTATTCTTATTTTTTTAATTTTAATTAATTTATTCTATTATTTTTTAGTCTTCTTTTTTTAGCTGTCATTATATGTTTTAATAATATATATATTTTTGATTCTGTAAAACGGGGTGAATAGAAACAATTTTCAACTTTGGTTTGAAATTTTTCATATTTGTAGTTGTTCTAGATAAACAAATTTTGGCCCAAACACAGGTGTCTGTTAGACCTATTTGTTTATAGTGTTTAAATTTTTAATTTTATTTGATTTTAAAGAAAAAAAATTAAAACACGGTGTTTCTATTTAACCCACAAATGGGGGTGAATAGAAACAGTACTTCAATTACATGTTTCTATTGAAACGAATCGGGAGTGAATGGAAACAGTGGTATTTTTAATTTGTAAATGGATAAATACAAATTTATTTCTCAACATAATGATTTATTTCAGTACATAAACAAAAGAAGTTACATAACTGTAAGTAAACAATTTGAATAGGTAGACAATTACCATATTTAACAAGATTAAATTGTGATTAATAAATTGTGAAATCAGACAGATCATTTTTGAAAAATATCATGCCTTTGAATTGCACACTTGAGCACAATACTGGGGAGGATAGTTTTAGGATGACCTCGTTTCTGGAGACAAGAGATTGTTCTTTACTTATGGTAAACTTGTTTGTTGAACTCTTTTCAAAAATGTTCCAACGAAACCATTGTCTTCAAGGTAAGTAACCTTGCATATATAACATCTAAAAGATACTTTTGTTTTACCGTAAACTTTGACCAACATGTAGTCATCTTTGTTGATGACGAGGTTTTTGCCTGAGGCCCTGTCAGTACTTTCATCAAAATCAGGGAAATCTGAAGAGTCACTATCCTGCACTGAAAAGTCATCTTCATTTTCTGATGATAACTCCTTGCGCTTTTGGTTTTTATTTAGCTGAACTTGTTTGGAGGAACATGGGTTTTGGGGATTTAAGTTCTCATTGTCATTGACAAAGTCCTCAACACCGATACTTTTGCTTGGTTTCACTTTTCTTTGACTTTAGTTCTTTTTTTTCTTATCTTAGGAGTCTGATCTTGTCTCAGACTCTGAAGGAGCTCTTTGAAACTATTGTCAACAGCTTCATTGTTCTTCTGAATGTTTTCGGGATTCTGGTTTTCCTCTTCATCAATAATTTGTGGAAGCAAAGACAGCACTTTGTTCCTGTTTAGAGGTGCTATACCGCACTTAATTGTTAATTGTATCTGGTGTCACACCAGCTCTCAATCATTTAATATTCTCACACATTCTCAGACTAGTTGATCCTTATGACGTTTTAAAAATGATTCAACAAAGTTAAAGCCAGGGAGGTTATCTTAAAACCTCTTAACTTTTTTCCCTGTTCGGTCTAAGAAGTCTTTTATAAGGAGTCATAGAGTTGTAGTGTCAATAGGATAGCTCCATTTGCCACATATCTTTAAACAGTTGTTCTTCTTTGAGAGATAAAGCTGTCTGACCACCATGTTTCTTCATATTGGGACCTCTTTTCAAGTGTCGATATATATATATATATATATATATATATATATATATATATATATATATATATATATATATATATATATATATATATATATATATATATATATATATATATATATATATAAGTGTCGCCTCATAAGCGAGAAGTTTCAAGTTCGATCCCCATCACGTCCCTGGTAGTACCGCTTTCAACTTGTTTCTCCACGCAGCAGCCTTATTTGTTGAAGTTCGTGTTTCAAAGTTATAGATTTGAGAGAGGGTTGTAACTACAAAAAGCAGCCTCCTCGACTGTAGTGGCCCTCTTGGCCTTGGGGAGGTGAATAATTAATATATATATATATATATATAATACTATAAGGCTTAGTCCCTTCTGTATGACAGAAAGTGCCTTTTTTGATGGTTTTTGGATCATGCTTTTTGTAGCCCTCTGTAACCACCGGTTTATTTTGTCTTGGCATTTTACAGGGTCCTGAAACAAAACAGCTGTCAGTTAAGTATCTAACATAAATATATAACACACAACATGTATTTTATATAGTATAAATGTGATTTAGTTTTAATTTTTCTTGCAGGGTGAATAGAAACACTAGAAGTTATGTGTTTCTATTCACCTCATAATTTCTGAAAATCTAACCTAAAAAATATGAATAATTTTCGAAATAAAATTGTTAAAGTTAAAGCTTAAAGTAAGCCTCAATCTTTTATATGAAGAACACTACGTATTCTGACCTGTTCAAAGTGGATGTGGATGAACACTACGTATTCTGGCCTGTTCAAAGTGGATGTGGATGAACACTACGTATTCTGACCTGTTCAAAGTGGATAAAAAAACACCAAAATTGCGTGGTAAAATTCAATATGACAAACAAACAGGTACCAGTGCTGACAAACAAACAAACCATTATTTCACTTTCAGCCTAAAGTGTAGCAACCTAAAAAAAATAATAGTTGCCACTATTTACCCATAGTTATGTAGGATAGATTATATATATATATATATATATATATATATATATATATATATATATATATATATATATATATATATATATAAATAGAGAGAGAGAGAGAGAGAGAGAGAGAGAGAGAGAGAGAGAGAGAGAGAGAGAGAGAGAGAGAGAGAGAGAGAGAGAGAGAGGGACAGTTGACAGAAAATTTCAAAAACTGTTAACTGTATGAGTCAGGAACACATGAAGACAAGATAGAATTCCAAAATGAATTTTCCTTATCTTCAATATTTTAAGCATTAAGGAACAGTAAAAGGATGTGGCTTTACTAAATGATTTTTAGTTGTTAATTAATTAAATTAAAAGTTATTTTTTATTTTTGCTAGCTAAAATAAACAACAAATTTTGCAAGATTGTTTTTATTTTAGCTAGCAACCATGGTATTTCTAGAAAAGAGACTTTAATAGAAATAAAGATTAAACTTATGTTTAATCTTTATTTCTATTAAAGAGTGGTAACCTTAGCAGATGCTAAATTTGCAATGGATTGTTGTGTCATCAGCAAGTTGACTTTAGAAAAAGACAATCAGGAAAATCATTAATATAGATATGTAACATAACACAGAACAAGAGTCTTGTATTAATCTAAAAGTTACTGGAAATAAAGAGTAGTGCTGTCTATTACATTTTTAATACTATTAAAAAGAAATGATTCAGTTATTTTCATAACTTTTTGAGTTTTTGAAAATTTGTTAAATTATTACTTTAGTAAATTTACTAAAATATTCTGAATGTTAGTAAATTTTCAAAAACTCAAAAAGTTATGAAATTTGTGACATTTTATACA
Source organism: Hydra vulgaris (assembly GCF_038396675.1). Lineage (NCBI taxonomy): Eukaryota > Metazoa > Cnidaria > Hydrozoa > Anthoathecata > Hydridae > Hydra > Hydra vulgaris. Next base: position 19,693,576 of record NC_088922.1, read on the forward strand.
AAAAACTGCATGTTAGTAAATAAATAATTCATTTACTAATATGCAGTTTTTTGTATAACATCTTTTTTTTATGCTGTCTTGAATGTTTTTTAAAAGTATATGTATTTTATAAAGTTATCTTTTCAATTTAGTTTTTTAATTTTTATTTTTTGATTTAAATAGAGATTATAAATAGGGTAAGCTTATGAGCAGTGTTTGTGAAAATTGAAACAGAACTTATATAATACAATATTTGCCTTTCTTCATAAAAAATGATTATCTTGGACATTGGCAATAGCTTCTTCATTGTATTACAATAATTAAAGTTAATTGTGTGGGTTCCTTATACATTTAGCTTTAACTAATGTGATATCTGTTTACTAGTAATGAATATTGTTACCTAACTATTTCTTTAGAGGTTCATTTCAAAAAAGATGATAATAACCATACAAAACCAAAACTTCTATATAAAAGTTTAATTTAACATTTTGCTAGTTCTTTGCTGCCCCATACAAAAAGAAGTATATCTTTAGATGCCTTAAGATGTTTCCAAAGGATGATATACTAAGATGTTATCTTAAAAATAAGTTGTGTTCTCAAGATTATATTAATGAATATGATTCTTCAATAGATTTTAAAGAAAACTCATTTATCATTTACACAAAAAATGATGAGTTACAAAAACTTACTGTTTATCCTTGTATTTCAACAAGTAAAGTTGCTTCTTAAAAAATTAATAAATTTTTTAAGTAGTACTGAGGTCATTTTTCTCTATAATTTTTCAGAAAATTACAAGTTTCTTATACAAGACAAAATATAAAGTTTTAACTGGAACAAAGTTCAAGAAATATTGTATGCACCAGTAGTTTGTTACAAAGTAAACAATGTCCTCAAATGTCTGAAAATTAACTGCATGATCTAGATAAGATAAATCACTTGATTTAATGTTTATTCTCTGATAGTTTTCTAAATGATGAATATATTATCTCTTTGTTTGTTGCATGTTTTTGCATTTTTTTTTAAATATATTGTTTATCATATGATGAGGTCAACATTTAGCAGATTAAATTTTTTTCTTTCTTTCTGGAAACAGAAACTTTTCATTTATTTTAAGATGGGTATGCTAGACAGTATAAAAACAATATGAAAACACTTTATAAATATATTTTTAATTGTCACACCAACATAAAAAATGTACATGGTGAAACTGTAAAAAATAGCTTCAATTGCAAGCTTTCATAAAACAACAATATATTTATAGCATTTACAATTTTCTTTTTTTGCTGAAGCATATAAATTAGTTTTTACTACTTATCTAAGTACGTAGTGTACAGATAATCTGAAAGGATAATCTGAAGTGTAATGGGGCAAAGATTCACTACTGCAACTATCAAAAATATAGAAAAATAAGATTCATGCATCTATATTACCCCTCCATGCCATGTTGCTGTCTTTTAAAAGATCATATCTTGAAAGACAGTAGCATGGCTTGGAGGGGTTTTGGTTTCCATCAACAAGCTTATATATATTTTTTAGGTTTATTGTTATAAAAATTTCATTGCTAATAAATCAGATTTAAAAAAATAAAATCATTGAGTGAATGAAAATACTATTCAATCTTCTATTAATCTCATAAATACAAAAATTCTAACTTTAAAAAATAACAAAGTAGAGAGTGTGAATGTAAAATGGATTGAGATAAACATGAATAAAAGTTTTCTTTTAGGCCAATTAAAAAAATAAAGTTCATAACATTCAACCAAGTTTGAAGGTTATGAACTTAATAATAAATGCGGAAATAGAATACTTGGTGAAAAAGTTATCACTTTTTAATTTTTTATTATTTCTAAGCACTTTTATTCTGTATGACAATGTACTTTTAAAGAACCCAAATACACCTTTTTTTTGTTTTGTTATTCACCTCCTCAAGGCCGATAAAGCCACTATAGATGAGGAGGCTACTTAATAGTGGTTATAACCCTCTCTCAACTCTATAACTCCGAAACACGAACCTTGACAAACAAGGCCGCTGCACGGAGAAACAAGTTGAGCGCGGTACTACCAGGGACGTGGCGGGGATCGAACACCTGCAGCTCCTCTTAGTTTCCTAGTTTTCCTCTTCTTGTTTTATTAAAAACATAATTTACTGCAATTTTTAATTTTTCTTCGTTTATGTATCTTTCACATTACTTTTTATAGTTGTGCATCATTTGTAAGCTTTGCTTAATTTATAATTTTTAATAATCTAATTTGTCGATAAGATTGTTATCAGACCTGCAGTACATCCAAATGTGCCCCATGAAAAATGTCCAATGATGCCTCAACCCTGATTTCAAAATATACTCCACAAAATTTTTGTGAAAATTTTATGTCTTGTTATTAAACTTTTTATTTATATTGTAGAACACATCCCTTTAACTGAAAATGTAAGTAATAAATTCCTTGGAAAATAAAATTTTCTAAGGAATTTATTATTTCTATTCAACTAACATATTTAACGTGGTTAATAAGTTTGTATTTTTCAAAATTTTCGAATTTTCCTAAACTGCCTTCTTCTTTCCTACAAAAACCACTGAATTCAAAAATCACATTTGTTATGACAAAACATCAATAGTTTTTTATTTATGATTAACTTCCCATTTTTTCGATATAAGCTACTTTGATTTTTACAATGTCTTGATGAAATCTCTTACCATGCTCCTTAGTGACATAACATATGTTTTCAAGGAAGAAATCTAGATGAGAATGCAACTTATGAATCTTTTTGACAGCCCAGTTTCTTGAATTTTTCAATAAGCTTTGCATTAGATTCTAGAATCCACAATAAATCATGAAATACTCACCAAACTTCTCAACTTTTTGAGCAAACTACACACCAAACTTTTCAACTTTTGTAATTGCTCTTCTCATTATCATTATATTTACTTGGGGTCTAATGAATATCACCTTTAATCTTTGCCTCAGATAGCTTTTTAATCATGAGATAGATTTCTTCTAAAGCTTCTCCTCCAAAATCTAAGGCTTTTACAAGTTGCTTTGTCAATCCTGGTTTAGTAATGAGGTTTTATTGGAATCTGATAAAGGCTTCTTGAGAACATTGAACAATCCTGGCTGTAGTTCCACTCCTGGGGGCCAATGAATGGGAGCCTTTCTTGTAATGATCATTACCTCTGCAGTCCCATAAGCAAAGGAAACATGAATACTTTGTGAATAACTAGTTTTGTTAAGTTTTTTGAGATTATGATAATCTTCTTTCTTCTGTATCAAGTGTGCATCAGGAAAAGACCAATATTTAATTCAGTTGTAGATTTTATGACACGGAAACAAAAGCCTTGCATTTAAATGATTAAAATTAAAAGGTTGTAAATACCTAATAATGACTTATTTTCAACCTACATTGTTCATATTGTTATCTGTCTTGTAACCCACTACTTTTATTTCCTCATCCAAGCCTAGGCTGCAAAAGAAGCACACTAACAACCTCCAAGGAAATGTTTTGTGAGGCACTGATGACATATGGGTGCTCAATTGCCTGTTGTCACTAAAAATGCTGTAAATTTAAAATGGTCAATGACACAAGTTTTTTTTTATTAACGATAAAAAAATTTACAGTGGGCAATTGTAACATTGTGTTGTTACAAATTTTTATCACTATTGTACAAAAGGTTTTAAAAATGAATGATCCTGAATTTAAATGAATGTAATTTTTTTTTTTAATGAATGCAAGCTTGTGTACAAAAAATTATTAAAAATTAATAAACTATTTGATTAATTATCAATAAATTAAATCCAATGACCCTAATATGGAAAAGTTATTATGTATTAACACAAACTGGATATCTTTTTTTAGAAAGTGGTTGATGATACAATGAAGATTATGAAAGATATAGGACAACACCCTGTACTTGTAAAGAAAGAAGTGAATGGTTTCATCCTTAATCGACTTCAATATGCTGTATTAATGGAAGCATGGCGTCTTGTAGAGGTTCAAATTTTTTTTTAATTTTTTTTATGCATTACCAGACTTACCCTGGATTATTGACTTTTTATACTTTTGACTACTTAGTATCTTTTAACTGATAATTCTGATAGTTTTTTTTACTGTTATTACATATTTATGTCTTACTTTAAAAATCTCACCTTGAATCTAATAACTCATTTTCTGACAGATTTTGTTTGACTCTCCTGAGAATTTGTTAATGATAAATTTTATTAAAGAGAGCTTTTACCATGTGTTAGACCGGTGCAGTGAGGCACACAGGTGCATTGATCTTGATATACAAAAAGTACTTTTATATAGCATGTGGTAATGTTTTAAAACAATTGGTAACACAGGTCAACAAAAAAAAAAAATTACTGGTGTCCAAAATATTTTAATGAATTAGGGGTATTTTTGGGGTGCTGATTCTGAATATGCTATCAGTTTTGCCAGATTGGCTCAAGTTTTTGATATTTTTGGTATCTTATTTATAGCACTTGTTGGTAAATGTGACGCATCATCTCATTAATTTCTTGGGATTAGTACTTGAACTGAGCAGTTCTCAATATAGTTTTTTGTTGATTAGTGTTCTAAAAGTTTGTTCATAGCTTGATTTTTGCACTAACTTTATGTTGTTGTCTGTTTTCCAGTGAAAAGGATGAACTCATCAAGAAGAAGTTGTCTTAACGATCCAGACTCATTCTGTTACATTTGTGGTGAATATACACTGTAAAAACAGAAGAAACATAACAGACTTCATAAAAAAAGTGTATTTGGCCTATTTTGGGGTTATGCTTGGGGACCAAGACAAGTCTTGGGCACCACACATAGTGTGCAAAGCATGTATCGAATTATTTCGAAAATGGAGCAAAGGACAAAGAAAAAGCTTCAAATTTGGTGTTCCAATGGTGTGGAGAGAGCAAAAAAATCATCATGATGACTGTTATTTCTGTGCAGTGCAAGTGCAAGGATTCAATAAGCATAAGAAACAAAAATGGGAGTATCCTAACATGGAATCTGCAAGAAGGCCTGTCCCTCATTGTGAAGATGTGCCTGTACCTGTGTTTGCCATGTTACCTGACCTTTCCCCACCTGATGATGATGAAATGCAGGGTATGGAGCTAAGCATTAGTTCTGGAAGTGAACCAGAATATGAAGGAAGTTTCAGAACACCTACACAGTTTACCCAAGGAGAGCTCAACGATCTAATAAGAGACCTCAACCTCTCAAAAAGTGCATCTGAACTTTTAGCTTCAAGGCTAAGTGAAAAAAATTGTCTGACGCCTAGAACTAAAATTACATCTTACAGGACCAGAGAAGAAGCACTTCTTCAATTTTTCTGCGAAGATGAGCTACTTGTATATTGTAATAATATTCCTGGCCTGATGCTGCAAATGGGTTTACAAGTATATCGTCCTGAAGACTGGAGGCTTTTCATAGATAGTTCTAAAAGGAGTTTGAAATGTGTTTTGTTGAACAATGGCAATCAGTGTGCATCTCTTCCAGTAGCTCACTCAACTCAACTTTTTACTTGGACAGCAAAGTGGATACATAAAGTATCCTTGCTTCATCTGCATCTGAGATAGTAGAGCAAAACATCAGCACTGGGAGAAACTGAATTGGCCTCCAAGGGACACCTTGACAGTAGGAGCATCAAACATAGTGAACGAACCTTTGGTGGACTGGGAAAAAATCATTCTACCACCACTTCACATAAAGTTAGGATTAATGAAGCAGTTCGTAAAGGCATTAGACAAAGATGGTAATTGCTTCATGTACATCTGCAGATCTTTCCCTGGTCTTAGTAGCGAAAAATTGAAAGCAGGAATCTTTGATGGTCCTCAAACTCGGTAACTCATTAAAGATTCAAATTTTCCTAAGGAAATGAATGACATTGAAGCTGCTGCATGGTGTAGTTTTGTGTTGGTAGTGAAGAACTTCTTGGGAAATAAAAAGGCAGACAATTATGAAGAACTGGTACAAAACATGCTGTTGAGATTTAGAAATCTGGGTGTACACATGAGCATTAAATTGCATTATCTTCACAGTCACTTGGACAGATTTCCAAAAAACCTTGGAGATTTTAGCGAAGAACAAGGGGAGAGATTTCATCAGGATATTATGGTGATGGAGGAAAGGTACCAAGGCAGATGGGACAGACATATGATGGCTGATTACTGCTGGAATCTACAGCGTGACTGCCCGAATAGCTCACTTAGAAGAAAATCATATAAAAAGCACTTTTCCAGCAATTAAATGTCTCCTATTTTTCATGTCTTGTTCATTTTTGAAGATTACTTTCTAAAACTAGTTAAAATAAACTAAAATCAACATTTACTTTGTTAAATTTATTATATTCATGACAATATCAATAAAGTTAATGCGCGTGTAGCAAATTACGTCTTTTTTTTACACATTTCACAAAAAATCTCAAAAACTTGAGCCAATCTGGCAAAACTGATGACATATTCAGAATCAGCACCCCAAAGCTACGCTAAATTCGTTGAAATATCTTTGGCCCCAAAAATGCTGTTGATCTGTGTAATTTTTCTTTCTCTTCAGTATAAAACATCTCCTCAATGGGCAATACTTTTCTTTCATTCCAATTATTGATCAGTATTATCTGTTTATTTGGCATTTCTAATATATTTTTCCGATATAATTTTTTTGTTAAAATATTTTTTCATTTAAATAATTTTTTATAGGATTTCTAGTTTTATCCTTTACTTTGTTCCCTGATAATGTGTATTTTAGTATAAACTGTACTCTCGAGTCCTTAATAAAAAAGGTGAGACGTTTTTTAATTTTTAGAAAATTTTCCCACCCACCCTAAGCTTATTAAGACCCCCTGTTTATTAGATCTAGACTAAAGTTCCCACCCACCATTTTATTCCCACCCACCCTTGTATTAAGGACTCGAGAGTACAATTTATGTTTTTGAGGACAATTGGAGCTTGTTGTTTTTAAGTTTTAGCTAAAATAAAACCCAGTTATTTGTATATATAAGTTCTTCTAATGATAATCTTTGCTTTTAGTGTGCAAACTTATTATATAGTTTTCAAACTGTTTTTTTTTTTTTCTCGTGTTAAACTCTTCATTTTGCATTTCTAATATATTTTTCCAATATACATTTTTTTGTTAAAATATTTTTTAATTTATATAATATTTTTAAGGATGGAGTTTGTTCACCTGAAGATATTGATACTGTAATGACACAAGGGCTTGGCTTGAGATACTCGTTAATTGGTCCATTTGAAACAATTCATTTAAATGCTCCAAATGGTATTTTTTTAGATTCTTTTGAGTAAACTGTTTGTTATTAGTACTTAATAAATGTTTTTTTACCCTTAGTTCATCTACATGGAAATTAATATTTCATTAAATAACATCAAATATTAATTAACTTTCTGTAAGAATCAGGCAGAGCTCAATACCATACCAATACTCATACCATGGTTACCATGGATACCATCTTCAAAATTGCTATTTTTTTATTAGATAAATTCCAATATATTTTGTCAAAAAAATATTTTGGAATTTATCTAAATAAAAAATATCTCTTTTTTCACCAGATATTGAATATCAAAGTTAGTCAAATATTTTAGAAATATTGACCAAATAGTGTCAAAAGCATTTTTAAACTTAAAAATAAAACAAAGTGCATACTTTTTAATGGGTATTCCACTTGGTTATTGTTTATTGGCTAGTTTAGAACTGAAAAAGGTAAAAAATGTCATCATGAGGTCATGAAAATTGCACTAATTGATTTGAATTCTGTTCTTGAGTTGAATTTTGAGATAAACCACTTAAATTCTCAAAGTATGTTTGTATTTTTAGATACTATACTTGATGAAGATTTATAGCACTTAAAAAAATTGTAAAATACTCTTGACTTTAGGTGAAATTAAGATAAAAGATGACAAAAAATCATTTTTCGTGTACTTTTGAGGCATGATATTTAGACAAGTTGTAATTTTTTATTGTACCTACTTTATCATTTTTAGTTATGAACTAGCCAATAAATAATAAACTAGCCAATAAATAATAAACTAGCCAATAAATAATAAACTAGCCAATAAACAATAATCAAGTGGAATACCCATTAAAAAGTATGTACTTTTTTTTATTTTTAAGTTTAAAAATGCTTTTGACACTATTTGGTTAATATTTCTAAAATATTTGCCTAACTTTGATGTCCAATATCTGGTGAACAAACAAATATTTTTTGAAAAAGTTTCAGAATAAAGCCTCTACTATGAATAGTAATATTTTGAAAAAGTAACAATTTTAGAGGAGTCACTATCAAAAATTTGTATTTTTGTCCGATTCTTACAGAAAGTTATTCTTAAAGAATTAGCTTTTTTGTTAAACTTCCCACTAGACCACACCACAGAATTTTCTCTATCATCATTGAGACAGAATGTTTTATAGAAAATAGAGTTAACCATCAGTATGATGGTTTATAGTGTGCCATTAAGTAGAATATATTATGTACCATCATTAAAAAATTTTATGTGCATCTTTATTAAGATAGTGTGTCATCATTATTAAATTAGAAGACAGTGTACTAGATAGTTTATCAGATCATTTCTAGTACTATTTACTGACCATTATTATTGGCATCATACCTTTTCTGTTAATGAAAATGGGGTGATTACTTGTGAAATATAGGATTTTACAAGCTGTTCATCTAAATTTTTTTTAGAAAGAAAAAAAAAGCTTTTAAAAACTTGGGTCTTGTTTTATATGAATACTTTTTTATTCTAATATCTTTTAATAGTTTGTCATTCTGGCGCATATCTTTTAATAGTTTGTCATTTTGGCGCATATCTTTTAATTGTTTATTAAGTTTTAAACTACATATGAAAAATTTATTTTCTCTTTATTCTCATTACTAACTGTAATGAGAATAACTGTAATTACATTGTAATTGTAACATTGTTCTCGTTATTAATTTCCTGTAATTTGTCATGACAAAAAAATATAATTTGAATGTTGAAATTTGTTGGATATTGTTTTTATTGGTAGTTTGTTCTTTTAATTATTGTTGCTTTTCAAAATCAAAAAGTTTGTATGACACATTCTGTTAGTTTGTTCTTGTAATTGTTGTAGCTTTTTGTTCTGGTAGTTTGTTATGGTAATTATTGTCGCTTTTTGTTCTGGTAGTTTGTTTTTTTAAATATTGTAGCTCTTTATTTTTTTTTGCAAAAAATATTAAAATATTTTTTAAACAAAAATTAATTTGACTTTGTTTTTTATATATATTATAATAATAAGTATGTATTTATACTTTCATGAACATCAATATACAGTGGTTTCAAAAAAAAATTGGAGCAGTAAAAGTATTGAGTCCATTTTCTTTTTTAAAGCATAAGGTTTATGCATATTTGCTAATGACTTAATTTTTTTTTAATCGACAGGAAAAATATTTCTCTGCAACTAACGTGTCAATAACAAGTTCACTTTTTTTAAATAATGTACTCAGCGAAAACACGCTGGAAAAGAGTGCAAAAAAAAAGGCCATACAAACTTTTTGATTGATTTCCATTCTGCTTTCTTATCAATCCAACTGTTATTCATAAATGTTTTATTAATTTATATGTTAGTTTGTCAATTTCCTATAAAATTAGGATAAATTATGATGATTGAATTATGATAAAATATGATGACTAAGTAAAGCAACAAAGTGGTAAATAATAGATATGGAGGATGGCTCAATAATCAGTAAAAAAGAAATTGCATGAAAATTTTAAATTTTAAATAATTGCATAACAAAAAAATTGAGATATACTTTAAAAACATTTAAAACAACAGGTGGCATCCAATGTCATGCAGAATGAGGAAAGTTTAAAAAACTACTGAGCCTGAAAATAGTCCTATATTTCATTAAGTAAGAGCCAACCTGAGGATAAGTTATCGTGAACTTACCAACACATTTAACGTAAACTATGAAAAACGTATTTCTTCCAATACAGTTAGAAACATTTTACTAAGGAAAAAAGTTAATGTTTATGCAGCTTTATGAAAACCTATGTTGATGGCCAGAAATCAGCTCACAAGATTAAGTTGGTATAAGGAGTGAATTGGATAATCTTTAGAGAAGTGGAAGCTGTCACGAGAATAACTGGAAGCAAGTAATTTTTTATGATGAAAGTAACTTTAAACTAGTAAATAGAAAAAGTAAATTTCTTGTTAAAATATTTAAATGGGATAAGTATAGTAACTGCTTTGTTGTACCAAGGTTGCAAGGTGAAGGCGAGAGTGTTGGTATTTGGAGCTGCTTTAATTTTAATAGACTTGGTATTTGTAACATTTATACAGGCCGAATCGACAAATATATATAGAAATATATATAAATATATATAGAGAAGCTAGAGAACTGCATGGTTCCATCAGTAGACATGCTGATTTTTCGAAATGAATGATGGCAACTTCAACAAGATTTGGTGTCTGCCCACACAGATTGTACAGTAAAAACATGGGTAAAAGAAAACAAGGTAAATTTATTGCCCTGGACAGCTCAATCGCCAGATTCAAATCCAATCCAATCTAATTGGGGTTGAATGGACAAAGGCCTTATATGGATCTTATTTGTACCTTATTCAAGGTACAAATAAGATCCATATTAGGCCTAAAGCAAGAATTAGATCATTTGGAGAAGAGTTTTAAACGAAGTTTGCTTATTAAATCAATACAAATAAGATGTGTTGCTTGCAAAAAACCTCGTGGAAGATATTTTAAACATTAGTTTAGATGTTGTTTTTTTTTTAATTAATTTTTTATATATCACAGTTTTTTATTGATATTAGTATTAGACCCACCATAAAGAATCCTTCCTCTTATGTTTAATTGTAAGGTGAGGAAAGTTATTTTGATTAAAGTAATCAAAATTTTAAATCAAGAAGAACTTATAAAGAAATAATAAAATGCAAAATAAAAAACCATATATAACGGGTGATGCGGAAGTTATCGGACAAAATAAAAACGTCAATAACTTATTTATAAATAAAAAAACAAACTACTATTATATTTTTTTTAAATAAAGCATTTATCTTTTAACAAAAATGTATTATTTTTTATATGAAAAAACACCACAATCTGCAATTGATCTCAATTTTGCTCTGACGCCTTTCATATGCGACTGTAAAAAGTCTAAATCAATTTCTTGTAGTTTTAGTTTAATGCGATCAATCAAAACTTGCTCTGTTGAAGCTTGCCAATCTCCCTCGTAAACCTTCTGTGCCAAATGTCCCCAAAAATTTTCAATTGGTTGAGGCACATATGGGGGATTGGAATCTTTATCAACATAATAGACATGTTGGTCCATCCAATTTAGAGAATCTTTAGAATAATGAGAGCTTGCTAAGTCTGGCCAAAATAAATAGTTTTTCTAAACATTCATTAATATAGATTGATGAATTGATCGCTACAGCCTTGGAAGTGCGAAAAAATGGCTCAGACATACCATGGAAATTTCTCTTTTCCTATAAAACGAACACTTTTTGGGCATGTCTTTTTGTTGTTTGTGTAGTATCCAGAATTTCCAGGCATGTTGTCCCCTGCAAAACAAAAGTATTTTTCGTCATCTATGACTAGAAGCGATTTTGTGTTATAGAGTTGGTTAACTAGTTTCCTGCGTCTTTTCTTTGCCTTTATTTGTTGTTCTATAGTGTATTTTGGAGTCTTTTCACGTTTTCTATATTTAATATTCATTTTTTTAACTGACGACCAATTGTCGATTGATTTACACGGAATTTAATACCTATTTTTCTCTGACTGACTTTTCGATTGTTGACAAGTCTCGTTAATTCGGCTTTCTTTTCTCTAGTCCAGGATGTCGAACGGCCAGGGTGCTTTCTATCAGAAAACGATTGAACAGTTTTAAGTCTTTTTAGGTTATCATATATTGTACTTCGAGAAAATCCTTCCTTTTCAAAATGATTTACAATTTTTTTTTTTTTTTATATTAGGTTTATTTACAAAAAACATTTTTAGTCGCTTTCGAAAAGATTCTCGTCCAGCTGCATTTAACCTCATTTTAAATAATTGTGTTTCAAATAATAAAGTTTATATTTTATAGAACGTTTATGCCTACGCGTAAAACCACAAAAACAAATTATTATGCTCAAATAATGAAATTAGGATTTGTCCGATAACTTCCGCATCACCCGTTATTTACTTCTATAAATTCTATATTAGTATATATATATTTGCTTGCAATTAGCAAAACATTATTTATTAAGAAAAAGGGGCAAAGTATGTAACTTTTTGACAATTAAAAAATGAATAAATTGTTTAGGAAAAGGAAAAAATATCTTTTCAACAAAATTTATTTACAAACAAAGCAATATGAGTTCTTATTTATAAAAATTAGAATTCTTATTTATAAAAATATTATTTATAGTTACTATTTATATACAAAATAACAAAACAAAATATAAAAAGAAAGTATATAATAACAAAAAATTTTCAACTACATCTACAACTAGTAGATTAACAAACTACAAAAATACTAATTATTGATGTAGAGTGTTGTTTTTTAAAACTGATTAAGCACATATATACGTATTAATAAAGATGTTGAAGTACTCCACCGCAAAGTATAAATTGTAAAAAGACATTATATAAGGCCATGTGCAAATAAACTCTGTTTAAAAAACTATTAGGACTCGTAATACAGGTCATTGACTGTGATATAAAAAAGATTATAAATGCATTAAAGAGCTTCCTATATTAATCCACAGCATGAATTTATAGTAAGTGCAATATTTATATCATTTTATTAATGGGTAAGATTTTGCAAATTTTATCTTATTTTGATCATTTTTTTTATTTTAATAACACTTTTTATCTTTCTTTATTTTATTTTTTTGAAAAAAGATTTAAAAAATATGTTCACCTATTAATAAATTACATGGACAAATAATATACAGATTAATGAAGATATTGAAAAACACCTCCGCAAGGTTTATATTGTAAACAGATATATAAGGCCATGTGCAAATAAACATGAGACCAGAAAATAAAGTTATTCTTACCTTAATTGCGGCAAATTATATTTTTTTAAACTATTAGCTAATGATCAACATAATAAATTTCGAAACATTAAAGTTCACTAAACTAAAACCATATTTTAACAGTAAACCAAGTAAACTAATGACAGTTGTTAGAACACCAAGGTAGACTAAAGAAATAAAATGAAAATTATAGTTGTAACACAAAATAAAAGATAACCCTACCATTTTGAGATAAAGGTAAAACTGTAGAAATAAAAAGTATATATAATAAAAAATTGATTTTTAAATTTGTAAACAAAATATAACAAAACTTATTGTTAAATATATTTTAATTAATCCTTTTAATTAAAAACATTAAAAAAATCTAATTTTTTAAATTTTACTTTGATAGTTATTTATCACGTGATTTCAAATTTTTTTAATATTTATGATCAACTATATTCATAATAAGTCTTTGTTCTATTATGAATAAAGAGAAGAATATATATATATATATATATATATATATATATATATATATATATATATATATATATATATATATATATATATATATATATATATATATATATATAAATATATATATATATTTATATATATATATATATATATATTTATATATATATATATATATATTTATATATATATATATTTATATATATATATGTTTCAATGTCATATCTTGTTGTACGTGAATATATATTTAAAATATAAAGCATAAAATAACAGCTGCGTACAAACTAAATTTATTCTTTGTAATATTTTGACCTATTTTTGCACAGATCTTCATCAGACATAAAATATAATGCAAAAAACCGTTACAAATATTACATAAAAACGTCAAAGAAGACATTAAAAAGAAGCCATAAATGATTACCTAATAACGTAAGTATAAAATTAGCAAATATTATTTAATTCCGATAATTTTTTTAAACAGAGGTTTCCAACTG